>NW_022438351.1:3688-11376 GCF_009761245.1 Sapajus apella
ATGTGGGATAACCAGAATATTCCCTGATAAGTTTTACAACCACTTTGGGAAAATATTCAACAATATCTGATACCTCTAAAACCAACAATGTGACTCTTACATATATACCCCAATCTAGTAATGTTCTATTTCTTGATCTGTGGTGAATTTTACTTAGTATAAATTTAATACCTGCACCTTTTTTTTTTTTTTTTTTTTTTTTTTTTGAGACAGGCTCTCACCCTGCCATCCAGGCCTGAGTGCACTGGCATGATCATTGCTCACTGTAATCTCAACTTCCCAGGCTCTGGTGATCCTCCCATCTCAGCCTCTGGCGTAACTAAAGCACACACCGCCACACACAGCTAATTTTTGTATTTTCAGTAGAGATGAGGTTTTGCCACTTTGCCCAGGCTGATCTGGAACTCCTGGTCTCAAGTGATCTGCCCACCTTGGCCTCCCAAAGTGCTGGGATTACAGGTGTGATCCACCGCCCCTGGACCACCTGCACATTTCAAATTATCAACTTCTTCTGTTGACTTCAGTAACTTTTCAAAGATTTCTTGGACACAAAGTTCTCAGAAATCTTAAAGCTAGCATTTTAGAATAGAAAACCGAGCTGCTGGTTCACAGGTGAAGTTTTACCAATCAAATTTAAAAACAAAAGAAAGCTACTAACACATATCAGCTCAGAACAAAGATTAAAACGACCAGCAGATCACTTTAACTTCCTCAAGCACTGGGAGTCATTCCTTCGGATGAACCACACTGTACCCCAAAGAAATGACAGCACTTCAAGAAAAGACTTCCTGTGGAAAACAGCTTTACCGGCAAAAGACAGGAGGAAGCGAGGAAGCCATTCCAAAAGTCTTGCTGCGCTTGGGTGAAAGGATGCCAAGTGAGATCATCTAAGAAGCCCCAAAGACCCGCCAGCGGATTTCTCCCCGGCCCCACGAGAGGAGTGCTGCGGGCGGCCGCGTGGGAGAGGAACCCAGGGCAGGGACTTCTGCCCGGCGGGCCGCCCCGGGCCAGCTCGCGCAGCAGAAGTTGCGGAGGCCGCTACGCGTCCACCCAGCTGTGCGCCAGGGTCCGAACTCACTGCCCGCGGCCTGGCGCGGCGCCCTCAGCTCAAAAACGCTGCGTGGACGTCCCGGCAAACCTGCGCTTCCCATGGGCATGGCAGCCGCCGGCCGCGCCTCCGCCGGCCGCACCTCCGCCCTCCGCAGGTCGCCCGCCTGTCCCGCGTTTCCGGAAGCGCCGCACTCACTCAGATGCTTCCAGCGGCCACGCTGCCCTCGCCTGCCCCTCCCGGCGCCGCCGATGTCTCCACCGCCACCCGGCGCCCCCCTGCGGCCGGTCGCTCTTCCGCTCCGGCCCCGCCACCGAGAGCCCCAGGCGCAGGCGCAGCGGGGCCTTAAATGGGCCGGCCACCTCCTCGGCACGCCAGGTTAGGCCAGAGCAGGCACCAGCTGGAGCAGTGCCGAGGAACAGCTGCGCTCCCAGGGCTGGACATATCCGCTTGAAGGTTTTGGGTTCAAATACAGCAGAAGATGGAGAACAGAGGAATTGAAAGAGAGAATCCCTCCTCAAAGGGTGCCTGAGCTTGTTCCTTGGCAGTTCGGGTGTATTTGCAGTATCGATCTGAAATGCTGTAGCTCCACCGACGGGATGTGTTTTAGGATGCAGTCCTCCTCTTCTGCATTAGACAGGCCCCCCGGGCAGCCTTGGTTTCTGCTCCCCCTCCACTGGCCACCTGCCCCTTCATTGCTTTTAGGGAAGAGGAAACAATTTTTAACATTGAAACTTGCCAGGGTTTCTAAGAACCTGTCTGTGGATGGGCTGCCTAAAGATCACCGGGGAAGACTTTTTTAATGCAGGTTTTCTGTTGCAAGAATTTATAATTCTCTAAATCTACATTAAGGTCTAGAAAGAATGAAGAAGGCCTAAAGAATCTGCACGTATTAAGAGTTTTTCCGAGTTCCCCGACCAGAGAGAAGGAGCGGGCGCATGGAGAGCAGAGGTCCTGGCAGGCAGTGGAGGCACCGGGAGTGGCTGAGCGACCCCACCGCCCCTCCGGACCCCTCCCCACTCCCAGGCCCGTGGCCCGCGCCTATGGCCCCTGCACGCCCAGACAGCTCCCCGGACTGCGTGCCCTGCGGCACCCACCAGTTCTCCGCTGTGGCAGTCTCACCGAGTGGCACCTCCTGCCCACCACCCTGGCCACAGCCCCTGTGCCCCTGGCAGCGACTGAGGCGACAGCAGTGGAGGACGCTGCTGAGTGGAAGAGAGCGCAGGCCGGCCACCGGGCCTACTTACTAGCCTTACTGATTCTCTGTTTTTATGAGATTGTCTACTTTTCTAAGAACTTTTGTAAACAAAGAAACTCTTTTAAAAGAATGACTCATTTATATTTAATCCGAAGAAGGATGTCCGGCAACATGGGGTTTGGGGTTTTGGCTTCGTTTTTAAGTCTTCTCTTCGTTGACTTTGGGGCTTGGGTGCCCCAGCTGCTGCAGGCTCCCAAGGACCTTCTGGGCCCCCACATTAATGAGGCAGCCACCTGGTGAGTCTGAAAGGGCTGTCAGCGAGGCGCCGCTCCCACCTTTCTCCATGTTGGCATCTGGCAGTGTGGGAAGGGAGAGGACACTTCGTTAAGCAGGTGCTCCAAATAACCCGATTAACCGCTGGCAGGAGGAGATCTCCCACATGAAGGACTTCCCCCAATGCTTCCTGGCCACCCCAGGACCTGGTGGCGGCGACCATGGCCACAGACCTGCCAGAGCCATTGCAGCTTGCTGTGGTAGCAACCTGGCCCCCTGCCCCGGAGAGAGACCGAGGAGTTCAGCGATCCTCTGGACCTGGACCTTATCCTCTCCAATTCGCTGTCCATCAGCAGTCGGTGGCCGCCACTGTGTCCTTGTCAGCATCAGCGTCTTCCTCGTCGCTCCGGTAGAGCAGCGGCCCTGACAGCGCGCCCTCCACCTGCAGCTTCAGCCATCTGATGCCGGTGTGGGCGACCCAGCCGTGGGGACCACTGGGGCGGAGGCCTTCTCCATGGCAGCAAGTCCGCTCCCCCTCCGACTGCTCCTTTCAACCTGGTGGACATCCACGCCATGAGCCCCTCGGACGGCTCCATGGCGAAGCTCCTGCTGCCGCGATTGGAGCCGGTGTCCATTCCACCGCCGCAGCCGCAGCCCCCAGGTGTTGGGGTGACGGGGAATTTCGTGCTGAAGGCGTCGCTGATTGCCCCCAGCATCGAGTATGGCAGCCGGTCGTCCTCAGCATCAGCGAAGACGGCCCTGACAGCAGCCACCTGGTGGTGGTGGTGGTGGCCCCCACAACGGCTGCCTGCGGAGCCTGCACCCCAAGATCAAGCAGGAGGAGTCTCCTCGTGCACCCAGTGGGGCGCTGGACCCCTCCCAGCCATGGCCACTGGCAGGCTGCACACGACGTCCCCCTGGGGCGGCAGCTCCTGACCCTGGGACCTGAGGAGCTGCTGAGCAGCAGGGACTGTCACCCTGCCCTGCCACTTCCCCGGCTTCCATCCCCACCCGGGGCCCAATTATGCATCCTTCCTGCCTGACCTACGCAGCCACAAGTCCCGCCGCTCCATTACCAAGAGCTCTCGCCGCCCACCAGGTTCCTGCCTGCCGCAGGAGCCCAAGAGAAACAGGGGAAGGCAAATGTGGCCCAGAAAAGGACCGCCACCCACACTTGTGATTATGCAGGCTACTGCAAAACCTACACAGAGTTCCCATCCCAAGGCACACCTGCGAACCCACACAGGTGAGAAACCTTACCGCGGTGACCGTGGAGGCTGTGGATGGAAATTCGCCTGCTCAGATGAACTGACCAGGCACTACCATAAACACACTGGGCAACGCTCGCTCCGGTGCCAGAAATGCCACCGAGCATTTTCCAGGTCAGACCACCTCGCCTTACACATGAAGAGGCATTTTTAAATCCCAGACAGTGGATATGACGCACACTGCCAAGGGATAATTCAGGGTTTTTTGTTTGTTTGTTTTCTACCTTTTCACCTGGTCTTCCCGATGAGGTGCAGAGCCCAGCCAGAAAGCACTAAATTCATGGTCAAGTTCCCAGCTGAGTCAACTTGTGAGTGGATAATCAGGAAAAATGAGAAATCCAAAAGACAAAAATCGAAGAATCGATGGCATCTGTGACTGGATCTTCCATCATTCCAATTCTAAATCTGACCTGAATATTCCTGGACTTAACGAAATGCCAAGGGGGTGATTACCCCCTTTCTCTAAGCAAGGTGTAAAAAGGAATCAAGCCCCTTCTTCTGGCCAAGAGAATTTTGAGCGTTAGCCATCTCTTGGTCACTGGTAATAAAGGACTCCTGATTCTATCTCAGAGTGTGGCGCTTTCCTTACAACTCACTTGGTTACAACATTAGCAGTGTGAAAACAGACTAACGCTGGCACACATAGGTCTAAGTTAAATGAAAATTGACGGAAGAAGCAATGTCACGTGAACAGTAAGCATAAGGGGGTTGAAAGCGTTATATTGCTACCAGTTATATTACTACCAGTAAAGAAAAGATTTTCAAATAAAATGTATTACCAAAGATTAAAAGAGACATTTCATAATAGTGAAAGCATCAGTCCAACAAAAAGACATGCAATCAGAAATCCATCCAATAGCTTAACTTGAGTTCACAAAAAAATGGACAAAATTACAGAGAGAAATGGAGAATTCTATGAGCATGATTAGATATGTTAAAACTTTAGCAATAAAATTTAAAACTATAGGAAATTCCGACAAGTAGAAAAACAAAAAGCATTAACCACACAGATTTATGTATATAAATACATATGAACATCAATGAAAAAATATATATTGTCTCAAGTGTGAATGATACATTTACCAAGAGAAATTATAGTTCAGGCCATCAAACTATACATTTGAAAATATTGAAATCATACAAGACATATTTTCTGACCATATGAAAACGCATTTGAAATTGATAGCAATAAGGTGATCCTGTGGGCTGAATGTTTTTGTCGTTCCCTAAATTCATATATTGAAACCTAATCCCTAATGTGATGGTGTTTGGAGGTGGAGCCTTTAGGAGGTGATTAAGTCATGAGGACAGATCCCTTATTAATTAGGTTAGTGTTCTTATAAAAGGGACTTCATTCAGTTCCTTTGCCCCCTCCACCATGTAGGAACACCGAGAAAAGACACCATCTGTGAATCTGGAAACACCCTTAATCACACACTCATTCCGCTATTGTTTTGACCTTGGACTTCCCAGGCTCTGGAATTGTGAGAAATAGATTTCTTTTGTTTATAATCCACACAGACTACGGTATTCTGTTACAACAGCTGAAATGGACAAAGATACATGATTGTAAAAATACCAAGAATTTAGAAATTAAACATCAAAACTCTAAATGACAATTTTGTCAAAGTAGAAATCACAAGAGAAATTAGGAAATCCTCTGAACTGAAGGATATTAAAGTAAAATAAATCAAAATCTATGGGGTGCAGCTGAAATAATAGAGAAAAAAATGACATTTTTAAGTATCTGTATTAAAAAAAAAGATCTCAAATTAGTAACTTAGCTTCTGCCGTAAGAAACAAAAAGGAACAAATTAAACCAAAGCATTCAGAGGAAGGAAATAATAATAAAACTGAAGTCAATTACTGAGAAAGATAAATAAAATTAACATATCCTAAACTTGGTTGTATGGAAAAATAATCAGTAAATTTTATAAAACCCTAGCTAGATTGATCAAGACAAAAAGATACAAATTAACAATAACAGGAATAAGAGAACATAAGACCGCTGTGACTTTCAGGTCAAGAAAAGGAATATTAATAATTTTATGCCAATGAGCTTGACATCCAAATGAACAATTTCCTTGAGAGAGAAAACTCATGAAAACTGACGTAAGAAGAAATAGAAAATGTGACCAGCCATATATAAATTGTAGAAATTGAATTTGTAATTGAAATCCTTCCCATAGAGAATACAGAAGGTCCGTCTAGATGATGGACTTTGCTGATGAATTGCATGAAACACACAGTTGAAAAATAACATCAATTTTACACACACCTTTTTAGAAATTAAAGGACGCAACTATTTTCAACTGGATTTATGGGCCAATATTACTCAGATTAAAAAAAGAAAATGCAGACAACAAAATTAGAAAAAAAAGAACCAAGAACAATTATTTCTTTTGAACAGAGACCAAAAATTCGGTGCAAGAAGTTAATAAATTCAAATACAAACTAAAAAAAAAATTATGTCATTCCAGATTGGCTTATGGGAAAGTGTTTGATTCAAATAAACTGCAAATTAAATAACACAACTCAATTAATATAATACAAAACAGGCTGGGTGCAGCGGCTCATGCCTGTAATCCCAGCATTTTGGGATACCAAGGTGGGCAGGTCACTTGAGGTCAGGAGTTCCAGACGAGCCTGGCCAACAGGGTGAAATTTTCTCTCTACTAAAAATACAAAATTAGCCGGGCATGGTGGTGGAAGCCTGCAATCCCAGGTACTCGGGAGGTTGAGGCAGGAGATCTTTTCAACCCAGGAGGCAGATGTTCCAGTGAGCCAACATCACGTCACTGCATTCTACCTAGGCAACAAGAGCAAAACTCTGTCTCAAAATAAAAATTAGCAAAGTAATACCATGTTCAGGCATCAATTTTTTAATGGTGTGTATAATTTCTACACTAAAGTCTACAAGCACTACTGACAGAAAGTAAAGAAGATCAAAATTAACAGAGAAATCGTGTATTCAAGAACTGGAATATCCAGTGTTATTACTTCTCCAAGATTGAGCTATTAAATTAAGTGCATTTTCAATTAAGACACCGGTGAGCTTTAAAAGAAAAGTTAAAAGAAATTGGCAAGCTGAAGCTACCATTTCTATGGAAATACAAATAAGTTTGAATCGCTGAAATAATTTTTAAAAAGAAGGAATTTGGACGATGCATATTGAGTGATTTCAAGATTTACTATAAACCTCTAGTAATAAAAAGCAGGGTGACATTTTTATAAAATAGGCATAAATCAATGGAATAGAATAAATAGCCCATGAATAGACCCACGCAGACACGGCCGATCCCAACCGTGACATGGGGTAGGGGCGCCATCTTGTGTTCAGACCCCTTTCCTGCTGCTGGGAACCCAGGGAGACCCAGGGGAGGTCTTGGCTGAGCAGGTGAGGCGGGAGCTAAGGGTCACCGTTCTCAGCCCTGTGGCCACAGGGGGGCGCCGCCGCGCAGCTGTCAGATTCTTTTTTTTTAAATTATCCATGTTTCTGTTTATATATAGCATATAGGATAACAAATTCAGGAACTATGGGAAAGTAATATATAAAACCTTAATAGGAAATAAAATACAGGTTACAAAACACTACCATTTGATTTTTTTATGCAAATGCTTCAATATTCCAATATTTTTACTCACTCGCTAAATAAAGCACACAAGTCAAAATGCTAAATAATTCTGTGAGCCTAAATCTTTAAAGAATACAATGTTAGTGAAAAACCAAAACTGCTTAGTAAGGTATGTATGGCCTTGTTTATTACCTATTATAGACGTCAAGGTGCTCATAGTCAATAGCTATTTAAGCTTTACAGAATATTATTTTTGGCCCGATATTGATATGTTAAATGAACGTATCAGAGAATCTTATATTTATGGCATCAGGTTATACAGATCT
>NW_022438351.1:11476-13122 GCF_009761245.1 Sapajus apella
GTTTAAACACTGGAACAAAAGTCAGTTTGTTTCCAAATGAGACACAAAATGACTCTTGCTAATAGTACGAATTTTGTTCCATGGGTAATAATAAAATGTATTTTTATTTTAGATTCAGGGAGCACATGAGCAGGTTTGTTAGCTGGGTACACTGTGCGCTGCTGAGGTGTGGGGCACAGATGATCCCATCGCCCAGGTAGTGAGCAGAGCACCCAGTAGGCAGCTTTCAGCTCTCACTCCCACCCTCCCTTCCCAGTGTCTATTGTTCACTTGTGTCCTTGGGTTTTACTGTGGTCAAGATTTTTTTCTTTACATGAAACCATTGAAAACAAAATAATGTCACGCTTATAGGTTACTTTGTATATTTATCATTCTATTACTACACGTCTTAAGTAATTAAGTAGCATATTAAGGCCATAAACCAAGTCATTATCTCATACCAAAGGACTATTGTTATTCAATCATCTAGCAAATTCATTTTAATGGGTTAGGTTACAGGGTTGAGGTCAGCCTACAGCTACAAAATAGGTTAATTAATTTTTTTTATATCAGCTTTTAATTTTTTCATTGGAACAGGATTTGGGGGTGGGAATGCTAAATGTAGCAGGCTTCAACAAATTCAGTTTATCAAAATAAAGTTCTTAAAGAATACGATAGCATATACTTTAACTCTTATAGTACAAACCCTCATATTAATTGATGGCCACAGAAAAATACCATCTGATTTAAATGATTTAAAGTTTTAAAATACATCAATGATGCAAGTTTCAAACAAAATGTAGCGATCAAAATACTTAGTTGTCCTTTCAACAAGTTTTACAAGCACAATCAGTCTTCACTGTCTGAGCAAATCCATTTTAGTTTCTTCATTGTGCCTTTTAACATGACATTTGTCAGTTTGTTGAATTTATACTGCAACAGTATTTTAGATGTTACCCTCTAGAAATTTCCTCATTCCAGATCTCCAATTCTTGTCTTCTTCCCAAAGCCACACCTGTCTTTTTCTAGCTCAATGCTTTTCAGGAGTCACCAGTTGACCCTTTGAAACAGGTATCCTACTTTCAGTGGCTCTTCTGCTTTCTTTTTTCTTTCTTGCACTTTGAAGAGTTCCTACTCTTCTTTCTTTCTTATTAAGGTCTTGTTGCTGGGCTCCATGTTTCAACTTAGATAAGCAAAGATTCTTGTGAGACCTTTTTCTTGTATCCAAATTAGCTTCGGTTTCCATTTCAGCATCATTACCATTGGGTTTCTCTGAAGAAGTTATTGTTCTTCTTCTTTTACTTTCTATGCTTTTGCTGCTGCCTTCATTAGAAAGGTGGATGATTTTTCACTTAGCACATAATTCACATAACTCTTCATTTTCTCCATCATGTGGTTGTAGCTGAAGTGTTGAAAAAACGGAATGAAAGGTATCTTTCTGAGAGATGATCATAAGCAATTTCCTTTTTAAAGGCATATAAGAATTTGGATCACTAAATATTCTTCCAAAGACTTCTTTAAAGTTGCCGTTTTCCATACAAACAGCGATGGCCTGAATTTCGATTAAATTCTGTATTTCTTCATGAAGTTTGTCCTGTTCCTTTTCAATTGAACCCCAGATCATCAGGGCTGATGCCAAGGGTGTCATTCGTTCATCATTTTCAAAC
>NW_022438351.1:13222-15626 GCF_009761245.1 Sapajus apella
CAAAAAACCGGAAAGAAAAAATGTTTTCTTCTACTCCGTCTTCCTGTGACAGCAGTGACACGTGCGCCACTTCTTCCCGGAAGGACGAGTAAGGCGCGATCACGTGCTTGTTTGTGGCAGAGGACCTGGGGTCTGGGAGGGAGGAGAACATGGTGAGAAGTCCCTCTCGTGGGCAAGGCCCTCTCTGGTGACCGCCCAGTTTACCCGGCTGTGCCTGTGCAGTGGGGCCAGACTGAGGCCCTCCCCGGCATGGTTTATCCAGCACCCCAGGTGTCCGCACCTCAGAGCCTCGGCACAGCCGAGGAAACTCATCTCCAGGGCTCCCTTCCGCCACCCCCCACATTCTCCTCATTCCCACCGGAGCCCGTCCCTGCACTGCCCACTTCCTGTGGCATCTCCCATCCCCCACCCGACCCTGCTTTGTTTTTTTTCACAACCGTTTTACTAACGTTTAAGAATTCTTTACTTATTTACTTTGAGAGACAGGGTTGTGCTGTTACCCAGGCTGGAATGCAGTGGCGCAATCTTGGCTCACTGCAGCCTCAAACTCCTGGGCTCAAGTGATCCTCCCACCTCAGCCTCCCAAGCAGCTGGGACTACAGGTGTGTGCCACCACACTCAGCTAGTTTTGTATTTGCTTTTGGTACAAACGGGGTCTTGATATGTTTCCCAGGCAGGTCTCAAACTCCTGGCCTCAAGTGGTCCTCCCGCTCCAGCCTCCCAAAGTGCTGGGATTATGTACGTTTGTGCCCAGCTATGAACGTATTTATTTTAATTGCTTATAGTCTTTCTCTCCTCTAGAATACATGCTTTATGAGGACAAGGACAGTGATTTTGATTGTTCACAGCTGTATTTCCCTTGCCTCGAATAGTGCCTGTTACTTTAAATATACTTGAGTGAATGAATGAATGAATGAATGCACACATAGACTCACACACCAACACACACAGACAAAAAGATGTCACACATATTGGCACACATTCTTACTCAGACACTCTCCACACAATGACACGACCACACACAAAATACACACAACTGACACATTCTCATGCATATGCCCTTGAATGCCATTAAAGGCCTGATATTTTTTTCTTCTCTCTCTTTTTTATTTTTAAACATGGTCTTGCTGTGTCACTGAGGCTAAATTGCAGTGGTATGATCACAGCTCAGTATAACCTTGAACTCCCAGGCTGTAACAATCCCCCCACCTCAGCTTCCCAAGTAGCTAGAACCACAGGTACCTGCCACCATGCTCTTTAATTTTTTAGTGCGTTGTAGAGATGGGGTCTCGTCATGTTGCTCAGGCTGCTTTCAAATGCCTGGCCTAAAATGCTCCTCCCACCTCAGCCTCTCAAAGCTCTAGGATCGGGTAGGAGCCACCTCATCTAGTTTTCAAGTTTAATTTTCATTTAACATGATGTTCTGAGCATTTCTCATGTGATTACATAGTATTAGCTTTAATTTTTTCTCCAAACTATTTAAAAAATTTCAAAGAGTCCAAAGTTGGAAAGAATACAATGGTCACCATAGATCTAATTATTTCCTTTGTGTATGTAATAAATTATATTTCCACGATTTTTGCGGAAACATTTGACAATCACTTGCCAACAGCATGACCTTCATTCCTCAATACTTTGGTGGTCATCTTTTAAAAAGCAACATATTCCAACAATAATATTATTACACTGAAGAGAGTTACTACAATTCCCTAATATTACAGAATTTCAAAGTAATGTAAAATTGCCTTAACCATTTCCCACATGTCTTTCTTGTGGAGGTGAGCAGCTCTCAGGAGCTCCAGCCCTCTTGGAGTTTCTGTTCCTGCAACTTCTCTCTCCAGTCCCTTGAGACCAACATTTGGGGAAACTAAAAAGTAGAAACATTTTCTTCTACTCTCTATTGTTCAGTTTTTTTAAAGCTCCCGTTTACTCAGTTTTCTTTTATCTGGGAAGAACACCACCACGTCCACATAATATTCCAAGGTGTGGAGACATATATTGGCATTATGAAATCTGAGCACAGCTCCCCTGGGCCTTGGTCCCCTCAGCAGAGCAGAATAGGGCTCCTGTGCTGGGATCCACGGGGGACCCAGAAGTGTCACCCCCTGAGGAAGGCATCAGGGTAGACCTGAGACCTAGAATGAGCTCACTTCCTTTCCTTGGGGTCAAGAATCAATCCTCTAAGAAGCCCTCTGCCTCAGGAACTCCATACTGTCATCAGCTGGTCAAGAAAGTTCCACACAGCACGGAGACCGAACCACTCCACCATCCTCACTGCCATGGATAGAGCCCAGGTGAGAGCCACCCCTGTCTCTTCCTCCTCTGTCTCCTCTTCCTCCCCTGTCTCCCACAGCCTCAGCACCATCGTCTTTCTCAAGTCCACCAGGACTGAGCTCATCACGCC
>NW_022438352.1:0-911 GCF_009761245.1 Sapajus apella
ATCTGTTGTCTCTAGATTTTTTAATGATCACCATTCTAACTGGCTTGAGATGGTATCTCAATGTAGTTTTGATTTGCATTCCTCTAATGACCAGTGATGATGACCATTTTTTCATGTGTTTGTTGGCCTCATGTATGTCTTCTTTTGTAAAGTGTCTGTTCATATCCTTCGCCCACTTTTGAATGGGCTTGTTTGTTTTTTTCTTGTAAATCTGTTTTAGTTCTTTGTAAATTCGGGATATCAGCCCTTTGTCAGATGGGTAGACTGTAAAAATTTTTTCCCATCCTGTTGGTTGCCAATTCACTCTAATGAGTGTTTCTTTTGCTGTGCAGAAGCTGTGGAGTTTGATTAGGTCCCATTTGTCTATTTTGGCTTTTGTTGCCAATGCTTTTGGTGTTTTGGTCATGAAGTCCTTGCCTACGCCTATGTCCTGAATGGTTTTGCCTAGATTTTCTTCTAGGGTTTTTATGGTGTTAGGTCTTATATTTAAGTCTTTAATCCATCTGGAGTTAATTTTAGTGTAAGGTGTCAGGAAGGGGTCCAGTTTCTGCTTTCTGCACATGGCTAGCCAGTTTTCCCAACACCATTTATTAAACAGGGAATCCTTTCTCCATTGCTTGTTTTTGTCAGGTTTGTCAAAGATTGGATGGCTGTAGATATGCTGTGTTGCCTCCAAGGCCTCTGTTCTGTTCCATTGGTCTATATCTCTGTTTTGGTACCAATACCATGCTGTTTTGATTACTGTAGACTTATAGTACAGTTTGAAGTCCAGTAGTGTGATGCCTCCCGTTTTGTTCTTTTTGCTTAGAATTGACTAGGCTATGTGGGCTCTCTTTTGGTTCCATATGAAGTTTAAGGTGTTTTCTTCCAGTTCTGTGAAGAAGGTTATTGGTAGCTTGATGGGGATAGCG
>NW_022438352.1:1011-2182 GCF_009761245.1 Sapajus apella
GCAGTTCTTTCTTGATTTGGCTCTCTTTAAGTCTGTTATTGGTGTATGGGAATGCTTGTGATTTTTGCACATTGATTTTGTATCCTGAGACTTTGCTGAACTTGATTATCACTTTCAAGAGATTTTGGGCTGAGACGATGGGGTCTTCTAGATATACAATCATGTCATCTGCAAATAGAGACAATTTGACTTCCTCCTTTCCTATTTGAATACCCTTTATTTCTTTTTCTTGCCTGATTGCTCTGGCTAGAACTTCCAGTACTATATTGAATAGGAGTGGTGAGAGAGGGCATCTTTGTCTAGTGCCAGATTTCAAAGGGAATGCTTCCAGTTTTTGCCAATTCAGTATGATATTGGCTGTTGGTTTGTTGTAAATAGCTTTTATTATTTTGAGATACGTTCGGTCAATACATAGTTTATTGAGGGTTTTTAGCATAAAGGGCTGTTGAATTTTGTCAAAGGTCTTCTCTGCATCAGTTGAGATAATCATGTGGTTTTTGTCTTTGGTTCTGTTTATGTGGTGAATTACGTTTATGGACTTGCGTATGTTGAACCAGCCTTGCATCCCCGGGATGAAGCCTACTTGATCATGGTGGATAAGCTTTTTGCTGTGCTGTTGCAATTGGCGTGCCAGTATTTTATTGAAGATTTTTGCATCTATGTTCATCATGGATATTGGCCTGAAGTTTTCTTTTCTTGTTGAGTCTCTGCCGGGTTTTGGAATCAGGATGATGTTTGTCTCATAAAATGATTTGGGAAGGATTCCCTCTTTTTGGATTATTTGGAATAGCTTCAGAAGGAATGGTACCAGCTCCTCTTTGTATGTCTGGTAGAATTTGGCTGTGAACCCACCTGGACCTGGGCTTTTTTTGGGTGGTAGGCTCTTAATTGCTGCCTCAACTTCAGACCTTGTTATTGGTCTATTCAGGGTTTTGACTTCTTCCTGGTTTAGGCTTGGGAGGAGGCAAGTGTCCAGGAATGTATCCATTTTTTCCAGGTTTACTAGTTTATGTGCATAGAGTTGTTTGTAGTAATCTCTGATAATGGCTTAAATTTCTGTGGAGTCTGCGATGATATCCCCTTTATCGTTTTTATTGCATCAATTTGGTTATTCTCTCTTTTCTTTTTTATTAATCTGCCTAGTGGTCTGTTTTGTTGATCTTTTCAAAAA
>NW_022438352.1:2282-15618 GCF_009761245.1 Sapajus apella
TACCCAGGCTGGAGTGCAATGGCGCGATCTCGGCTCACCGCAACCTCTGCCTCCCGGGTTCAGGCAATTCTCCTGCCCCAGCCTCCTGAGTCGCTGGGATTACAGGCACGCGCCACCATGCCCAGCTAATTTTTTGTATTTTTAGTAGAGGCGGGGTTTCACCATGTTGACCAGGATGGTCTCGATCTCTTGACCTCGTGATCCACCCGCCTCGGCCTCCCACAGTGCTGGGATTACAGGCTTGAGCCACCGCGCCCGGCCTTCATGTGGGCATTTATTGCTATATATTTTCCTCTAGAGACTGCTTTAAATGTGTCCCAGAGATTCTGGTATGTTGTGTCTTCATTCTCATTGATTTCGAAGAACATCTTTATTTCTGCCTTCATTTCATTGTTTATCCAGTCAACATTCAAGAGCCAGTTGTTCAGTTTCCATGAAGCTGTGCGGTTTTGAGTTCATTTCTGCATTCTGAGATCTAACTCAATTGCACTGTGGTCTGAGGGGCTGTTTGTTATGATTTCTGTCCTTTTGCATTTGCTGAGGAGTGATTTACTTCCAATTATGTGGTCAATTTTAGAGTAGGTGTGATGTGGTGCTGAGAAGAATGTATATTCTGTGGCTTTGGAGTGGAGAGTTCTGAAAATGTCTATTAGGTTTGCTTGGTCCATGTCTGAGTTCAAGTCCTGGATATCCTTGTTAATTTTCTGTCTGGTTGATCTGTCTAATATTGACAATGGGGTGTTAAAGTCTCCCACTATTATTGTGTGGGAGTCTAAGTCTCTTTGTAAGTCATTAAGAACTTGCCTTATGTATCTGGGTGCTCCTGTATTGGGTGCGTATATATTTAGGATCATTAGCTCTTCTTGTTGCATTGATCCTTTTACCATTATGTAATGTCCTTCTTTGTCTCTTTTGATCTTTTTTGCTTTAAAGGCTATTTTATCAGAGACAAGAATTGCAACTCCTGCTTTTTTTTGCTCTCCATTTGCTTGGTAAATCTTCCTCCATCCCTTTATTTTGAGGCTTTGCGTATCCTTGCATGTGAGATGGGTTTCCTGGATACAGCACACTGATGGGTTTTGGCTTTTTATCCAATTTGCCAGTCTGTGTCTTTTGATTGGGGCGTTTAGTTCATTTACATTTAGGGTTAATATTGTTATGTGTGAGTTTGATAGTGCCATTTTGATGCTAGCTGGCTGTTTTGTCTGTTAGTTCATGCGGATTCTTGATTGTGTTGATGCTCTTTACCATTTGGTATGTTTTTGGAGTGGCTGGTCGGTTATTCCTTTACATGTGTAGAGCCTCTTTCAGGAGCTCTTGTAAATCTCTGAGTACTTGCTTGTTCACAAAGGATTTTATTTTTCCTTCACTTATGAAGCTTAATTTGGCTGGATATGAGATTCTGGGTTGAAAGTTCTTTTCTTTAAGGATGTTGAATTTTGGCCCCCACTCTCTTCTGGCTTGTAGGATTTCTGCTGAGAGATCTGCTGTGAGTCTGATTGGCTTCCCTTTGTGGATAACCCGACCTTTCTCTCTGGCTGCCCTTAGCATTTTCTCCTTCATTTCAACCCTGGTGAATCTGACGATTATGTGCCTTGGGGTTAAGGAATACCTTTGTGGTGTTCTCTGCTTTCATCAATACCTAGTTTATTGAGAGATTTTTTTTTTTAGCATTAAGGGCTGT
Source organism: Sapajus apella (assembly GCF_009761245.1). Lineage (NCBI taxonomy): Eukaryota > Metazoa > Chordata > Mammalia > Primates > Cebidae > Sapajus > Sapajus apella. The sequence goes on from NW_022438352.1 coordinate 3,967, forward strand.
TGAATTTTGTCAAAGGCCTTCTCTGCATCTATTGAGATAATCTTGTGGTTTTTGTCTTTAGTTCCGTTTATGTGATGAATTACACTTTTAGATTTGTGTATGTTAAACCAACCTTGTATCACAGGGATGAAGTCAACTTGATTGTGATGGATAAGCTTTTCGATGTGCTGTTGGATTTGGTTTGCAAGTATTTAGTTGAAGATTTTCACATTAATGTTCATCATGGTTATTGGTCTGAAATTTTCTTTTTTAGTTGTGTCTTTGCCAAGTTTTGGTATCAGGATAATGTTGTTCTCATAAAGTAGGGAAAATTCCCTCTTTTTGTTTTGTTTGGAATAGTTTCAGAATGAATGGTACCAGCTCCTCTTTGTACCTCTGGTAGAATTCGGCTGTGAACCCATCTGGTCCTGGACTTTTTGTGGTTGATAGGCTGTTAATTGCTGCCTCAACTTCAGGCTTTGTTATTGGTCTATTCAGGATTCAACTTCCTGGTTTAGTCTTGGGAGAGCATAAGTGTCCAGGAATTTATTCATTTCTTCTTGATTTACTGGTTTATGTGCATAGAGGTGTTTGTAGTAATCTCTGATGGTAGTTTGTATTTCTGTGGGATTGGTGGTGATATCCCCTTTATCATTTTTTATTGCATCTGTTCTATTCTTCTCTCTCTTCTTTTTTATTAGTCTGGCTAATGGTCTATCATTTTGTTGATCTTTTCAAAAAACCAGCTGCTGGGTTTATTAATTTTTTGAAGGGTTTTTTGTGTCTCTGTCTCCTTCAGTTCTGCTCTGATCTTAGTTGTTTCCTGTCTTCTGCTAGTTTTTGAGTCTGTTTGATCTTGCTCCTCTAGTTCTTTTAATTGTGACATTAGGGTGTTGATTTTAGATGTTTCCTCACTTCTCATGTGGGCATTTTGTGCTATAAATTTCCCTCTAGACACCACTTTAAATGTGTCCCAGATATTCTGGTATACTGTGCCTTTGTTCTCATTGGCTTTGAAGAATTTTATTTCTGCCTTCATTTCATTATTTATCCAGTAGTCATTCCAGAGCAGGCTGTTCGGTTTCTATGTAGTTGTGTGATTTTGAGTGAGGTTCTTAACTCTGAGTTCTAATAGTATTGCACTGTGGTCTGAGAGACTATTTGCTATGATTTTCATTTTTTTGTGCTTGTTGAGGAGTGATTGACTTCCAATTATGTGGTCTGTTTTAGAGTAAGTGTGCTGTGGTGCCGCGAAGAATACATATTCTGTGGATTTGGGGTGGAGAGTTCTGTAGATGTCTATTAGATTCGCTTGGTCCAGATCTGAATTCAAGTCTGGATTTCTTTGAAAATTTTCTGTCTCATTGGTCTGTTTAATATTGACAGCAGGGTGTTAAAGTCTCCCACTATTATTGTGTGGGAGTCTAAGTTTCTTTGTAGGTCTTTAAAAACTTGCTTTATGAATCTGGGTGCTCCTGTATTGGATGCATATATATTTAGGATGGTTAGCTCTTCTTGTTGCATTGATCCCTTTAGCATCATGCAATACCCTTCTTTGTCTCTTTTTGATCTTTGTTGGTTTAAAGTCTGTTTTATCAGAGACTAGGATTGCAACTCCTGCCTTTTTTTTTTTTTCTCTCTGTTTGCTTGGTAAATCCTCCATCCCTTTATTTTGAGCCCATGTGTTTCTTTGCATGTGAGATGACTCTCCTGAATACAGTATACTGATGGGTCTTGACTCTTCCTCCAATTTGCCAGTCTGTCTTTTAACTGGGGCATTTAGCCCATTTACATTTAAGATTAATACTATTATGTGTGAATTTGATCCAGCCATTTTGATGCTAGCTGGTTGTTTTGCCCATTAGTTGACGTAGTTTCTTCATAGTGTCAATGGTCTTTACAATTTGGTATGCTTTTGCAGTGGCTGGTACTGACTGGTTGTTTCTTTTCATGTTCAGTGCTTCCTTCAGGAGCTCTTGTAAGGCTGGTCTGGTAGTTATGAAATCTCTGAGCATTTGCTTGTCTGTGAAGGGTTTTATTTCTCCTTTGCTATAAAACTTAGTTTGGATGGATATGAAATTCTGGGTTGAACATTACTTTTCTTTATGGATGTTGAATATTAGCCCCCACTCTCTTCTGGCTTGTAGAGTTTCTGCCAAGAGATCCACTGTGAGTCTGATGGGCTTCCCTTTGTGGGTAACTTGACCTTTCTCTCTGGCTGCCTTTAGCATTTTTTCCTTCATTTCAACCCTCGTGAATCTGACAATTATATACCTTGGGGTTGCTCTTCTCAAGGAATATCTTTGCAGTGCTTCTCTGTTTTTCCTGAATTTGAATGTTAGCCTGCTTTGCTAGTTTGGGGAAGTTCTCCTGGATAATAATCTGAAGAGTGTTCTCCAACTTGGTTTTATTCTCCCTATGACATTCAGGTACATCGATCAAATGTAGATTTGGTCTTTTCACATAATCATATATTTCTTGGAGACTTTGTTCATTTCTTTTCACTCTTTTTTCTCTAATCTTGCCTTGTTACTTTATTTCATTGAGTTGATCTTCAATTTCCGGTATCCTTTCTTCTGCTTGATTGATTTGGCTATTGAAACTTGTGTATGCTTTACAAAGTTATTGTGCTGTGTTTTTCAACTCCATCAAGTTGTTTATGTTCTTCTTTATGCTGGTTATTCTGGTTAGCATTTTGTCTAATCTTTTTTCAAGGTTCTTAGTTTCCTTGCATTGAATTAGAACATGCTCCTTGAGCTCGGTGAAGTTTGTTATTACCCATCTTCTGAAGCCTGCTTCTATCAATGTGTTAAACTCATTCTTTATCCAGTTTTGTTCCCTTGCTTGTGTGGAGTTGTGATCCCTTGGAGGAGAAGAAGCATTCTGGTTTTTGGCAATTTTAGCCTTTTTATGCTGGTTTATTCCCATCTCCATGAATTTATTTACTTTTGTCTTCAAAGTTGGTGACTTTTGGTTGGGGTCTCTGAGTGGATGTCCTTTCTGTTGATGTTGAATCTATTTCTTTCTGTTTTTTAGTTTTCCTTCTAACAGTCAGGCCCTTCTGCGGCAGGTCTCATGGAGATCCACTTCAGATCCTGCTTGCCTGGGAATCACCCACGGGGGCTGCAGAACAGCAAAGTTTGCTGCCTGTTCCTTCCTCTAGTAGCTTCATCCCAGAAGGGTACCCACCAGATGTCATCCAGAGCTCGCCTGTATGTGATGTCCTTTAGTCAGGATAAATGGGGGTCAGGGAGCCACTTGAGCAGGCAATCTCTCCCTTATCAGAGCTCAGATGCTGTGCTGTGAGCTCCATTTGTCCCTTCAGAGCTGCTGGGCAGGGATGTTTAAGTCTGCTGAAGTAGGAACCACAACCGCCCCTTTTCCCAGGTACCCTGTCCCAGGAAGTTGGGGGCTTTATTTGTAAGTCCCTGGTGGGCTGCTGCCTTTTTTCAGAGATGCCCTGCTCAGCAAGAAGGAAGTCTAGAAACAGTGCCTGTAGAGGCTTCGCTGAGCTGCCTTGGGCTCCACCCAGTTGTTGTGCAAACTTCCCAACAACTTTGTTTACACAGGAAAGTTTAGAACTGCCTACCTGAGTCTCAGTAATTGTGGACACCCCTTCCCCCACCAATCTCAAATGTCCCAGATCAAGCTTAAACTGCTGTGCTGGCTGAGAGAGTTTCATGCCAGTGGATCTTAGCTTGCTGGTTTTCAGAGGGATGGGACTCTCTGAGCTGGATCACTTGACTCCCTGCCTTCAGCCCCCTTTCTTTCAGGGGAATGAGTGGTTCTGTGTTTGCTGTGGCTACCACAGCCACCCAGCTTTTTGCTGGAAATCCAGGGCACTGGTGTTGTAGGCACCAGAGGAAATCTCCTGGTCTGCAGGTTGTCAAGACCACCTGCAGCATTTTCCCACATGGGAAAAGCACAGCATTTAAGCCAGAGGGCTGGAGGGTCCAGAAAAATCCCTAATGGCTTCCCTTCACTAGGAGAGGGAGTTCTCTGGCCCCTTGAGCTTCCCGTGTGAGGTAATGCCCCACCCTGCTTCAGTTTACCCTCCTTGGCCTACTCCCACTGTCTAACCAGTCTCAGTGAGATAAACCTGGTACCTCAGTTGGAAATGTGAAGATCACTTGATTTCTGGATCGCTCTTGCTAGGAGCTGTGGACCAGAGCTGTTCCTATTCAGCCATTTTGGCAGAAGTCCTTAATTTTTTTTTTTGAGACAGAATCTTCCTTTGTTGCCCAGGCTGGAGTGCGGTGGTGCAATCTCAGCTCACTGCAGCCACTGCCTCCTGGACTCAAGCAATTCTTATGCCCCAACCTCCCAAGTAACTGAGATTGCAGGCATGTGCCACCACACCTGGCTAATTTTGTATTTTTAGTAGAGACAGGGTTTCATTATGTTGGCCAGGCTGGTCTCAAACTCCTGACCACAAGTGATCTGCCCATCTTGCCCTCCCAAAGTGCTGGGATTACAGTCATGAACCACTGTACCTGGTCTATTTTATAATTAATAATTTTCAAAACTAAAATTCTGATGTTCTGATGAACGTTCATAAAATAAAAAATGAAACTGTTGAGGAAGTTCAGTTGTTTCAAGGCATGTAAGATTTTAAAAATCTTGAGGTCAACATATAATAATCCTGAGACTATTTTTTTTTCTGAGAATAGTAATTCAAAACATTCAGGAAATACAGAGTAGGGGCTAGACATTTATATTTTTATAAAACTCCAAGAATAAGTCTGAAATGCATCCCAACTTGAGAGCCAGTGGCCTAGAAGATGCTTTATGCAAATTAAAGAAGTAAGATTGTGGCCAATTAAATATTTCAATAATATATAAAATTATTACAGATAAGGCAACCTAATGTCAGATAAAGTACCTCCAGGACTCTTATAGGAAAAGGGAGCAAAGCTATATCATTAGACTTTTGATTGGTATTATCCTGTGGGTAATACATCCTATTATAATAGCAATTATATTTCTCAATAAATATTGAGAAATATCCAGGAAGTTCTCATAAAGTATATAATTCCTGAAATATTTATATAAACATCATTTACCTATAAAAATTTATGCTCTTGCATATCATTTTACCAATGCAAATTTAACCTAGGACAGATTGGGTGTCTTTTTTGATTTATTAAATCAAATAACTCTTTCCATGTAATTGTTATAGTAGATGGACTTCAAATAAATCTAATTATTTATAATACTTCTCTTTTTATAAGTTAAAAGAACAAATCTTTGTGATTTTCCAGGGAACTAGAAAAAGAGTTTTAGGCATAAGAGAGATCTTGAATTTTTTTTTTTTTCCTATATATAGGATCCAATTTTGACCAGCTGCAAAAAGAATTTGTAAGAGGAAATTTGGACACTGGGCTAAGATACGCTCCTGGGTGACTGAGAATCAATATTTGACTAAGTAATCAAAATGACAATAAAATATTTAAAAGTAAACATAGAAGTTAACATGAATTGAAAAGAACCTTATGTTGTAAGTGAAAAATCTTTGTTTTGTTGTTTTTTTCATAAAAGTCTTAATAAATTCAATATAAAGTTCAGAACATTATTTTGGTAAGACCCAGAACCTTTACTATAGGTAGATTATAAAGAAGATAAAGAATGGCCTTTCATGTTATAGGCAAATAAAGGCATTCGATATTAAAGCAAGAGGTAAACCTATCAACATTGAGTGAATTTTGCTGTGATTTCAACACATTTCATTGCTTTTATTTCATATGTGGGTACATTAAACCAAGGCAAATAAATTTACCTTTCTATGTTTTGACTTTTATTATGTGTTTTCAAATTCTGAAACAAATTGACACTTAAAGACAGTAGTTCTCTCTCAGGGGCCCATGATTTCAAAAAAAAAAAACCAACATAATAATGCTGAAATGTTGTTTATGTTAACATGCAATGGATTTATCAATACCATCTTAATGAATCAATCAATAAATGAGAATATTAAAAATTTCTTAGTTTTAATTTCCAATATTGTTACAATCCACATATATAAATGCTTTTTGAGGTCTGTGGTAGGCAGCCTCTAATGATCAACAGTGATCCTGACTCCTGGTATTCACACCTTTGTGTAATGTTCTTTCCTTGAGTGTGGGCTGCTGTATTGACTTCATTCTAATGAATCATCTATGGCAGAAGTGATGAGATGTCACTTCTGATATCAGGTGTCAAAAACACTATGACTTCCTTCTTGGGTGCTCTCAGTTACTCCCTGGCTCACACACTCTGAAGGAAGCCTTCTGTCATGTTGTGACCTGTCTTATAGAGAGGCTTACGTAGCAAGAAGGTGAGAGAGGCTTTTGACCAATAGCCAGTGAGAAACTGAAGACCACTGCCTAATAGTCCATGATAAACTGAGTCCATCTGACAGCTGCATGAGTGAGTTTGGAAGTGGATTCTTCCCCAGTTGAGATTTCACATGAGACTGCATCCCTGGCCAGTGACTTGACTGTAAAGTCTTGGAGACCTTGAGCCTTCCAAAGACAGAAAATCATTGTACACTCTTACAATGAGACTTTAGGCCTTTCTGAATTAGGAAAATGCAGACACACAGAGAGCTTATACCTTCAAGAATAAACAGAAAGCGAAGAGAAGTATCCCTGACCCATGAGCCTCTGCCATGCACTCCCACTGTCTGATCGAAATGCGGCATGATACCCAGGGCTGGTGATTGCTGCTGTTTTGACAATGGAAATATAATGTGGTGAGAGGAGAGGGCTTCTCCCTCCTGGGGCTCATAATGGCCAGAGAAGATTCCATGGGAGGCCTGTGCTGCCTGCTCTCTCCCCTCAATTTGCTTTTGTGGTTAATGTTCATCAGTGTGTTGGCAGTTTTTGCCTGGATGAGGGGCTACCTAATAATGTCTGACTTTAACTCCAGAAACAAGAGTGAAGGAGAGGTTATCTTGACCTACTTTCCTGTGACTCATCTGGTCATGATTGCTATTTGCTGTTTCCTTATTATCGTGGGGATGTCAGGATATTGTGGAACAATGAAAAAGCCCTGTTGCTTCTTGCATAGTACTTTGGAAGTTTACTTGTCATTTTCTGTGCAGAACTGGCTAATGGCATTTGGACATATGAAGAGAAATGCATGGTTCTAGTACAGTGGTTAGATGTAGTCACTTTGAAAGCCAGAATGGCAAATATGACTCACCTGGATACCAGTGGCTTCCTCATGGTTGGAAGTTTTTTAGTGGGAGTTTAAGTGTTGTGGAGTGGTATGTTTCAATGACTGGTTGGAAGTGGCAGGGATGGACTGGCCCCCAGAATCCTGCTGTGCTAGATAATTCCCAGGATGTTCCAAACAAACCCACCAGGAAGGACTCAGTGATGTTTATCAAGAGAGTAGTGGGAAGAAAAATGTTTTCTTTTGAAAGGAACCAATCACAGGTGCTAAGGTTTCTGAGAATTTCCATTAAAGTGACACAAACCTGGCCATGATTCTCACCACTACTTATCTCTGGGCTCTGTATTATGAGAGAAGAGAGCCTGAGACAGACCAAATGATATCCCTGAAGACACCTCTCAGCAAGAATGACACCCCTAAGAATGACACCTCTCAGCAACTCATGTTAATCAGTAGAACTGTTGAAACCAAACCTGTCAAGGATCTTTGAACACACATTCACAGCAAACAGCTTTAATACACACTTTGAAATGGAGTAATTATAAAGAATGTCAAAGAAGGAAATCACAAACTTATCTTACTGGACTTGTGAATTTTTGAGTACACACTTGTCTATTTCAGAAACTTGTAGAAATAAATGTTGTCATGAAAGAATGGCTAAGTGTATAATTTTCTACCATTATAAATGAAGAGAAAAAAAGGTTTCATATTATGTCATGAGCTGGACAATAATTGATGCTCTTTATAATGCTAAGAACAGATTCAATACCCACTTTTATAGCTTCCATATGATTTTTTTACTGAACACAGTTCTGTTTTGAGATGGCATGGTTTGATCAGCATTTCTGCCTCCACATAAACGAGCCACATATGGTAGGATTGGAAATATAGTAATGTTGATTACTTCTACCAACTAGTATACAAAGTACCAATCAACTGCTAACGTAGGAAGGCAGACAGTGATAATAACTTTTATTGCTTGGTGATATATTCTTTTGAGGGTGAATAGATTATACATAAGAAAGCTTTTAAGATTGGTGAATACCTACATGTGATTTTTGTATTACTAAAATATACTTACCACTTGTAAGAGCAAACTAACATATTGTCTTAAAGTGAACAGGGATATATGTGTTTATCAGTCTGTGTTAAGTCTTTATAATTCAATAGATTTCAGTTTTTATAATGTTAATAATAATAATTGTAAAAAAGACAAATTTGTCCTGTATAGCATCATTATTTTTACTTTTCCTATAAACAGAGTTTTAAAAATCTGTTTTGGATTTATATATTAGTACATATATAGCGGAATTCAAACACTTAACCACTAATTTTGAAAATTACCAGTGTGATACACAGGAATCATTATTTAGAATGTGGTCTGATCTCTAGGAAATATTAACAGGAAAGTTACCACACAACTTAGTTGATTTAGCAAAGACCTGGATGCTATTTTTCTTCCAAACTAAGACACTTTTTGACACTAAACAGAGACACACAGACACACACACACACACACACACACACACACACAGTTTAAATTTATTATATATATTTAAAGACAGAGTCTCCCTCTGTCACTCAGGTAGAGTGCAGTGGCATAATCAGAGCTCACTGTAACCTCAAGCTCCTGGGCCTCAAATGATCCTCCCATCTTGGCTTCCCAAAGAGCTGGAATTACAGGTGTGAACCACTGTGCCCAGTGGACACTAAATGCTTTTTAAAAGAGTTTATCTTTGCCTTCTCCAGATAAGAATCGACAGTCTCCAAGTCAATATAATTCCACAGACAATGGTGTTCTTTTTCTCCAGAAAAAAATGCTTGTGAGAGTCATTAGTAAGTGACAATTTAACTAGAGACTATCTTTATTTTCCTGATAGTATACTGATATGGATTGGCTCTATGCCCTCACCCAGATCTCATGTCAAATTGTAATCCCCACGTGTTGGAGGAAGAGCCCGCTGGGAGGTGATTGAATCATGGGTGTGGACTTCCCCCTTGTTCTCATGATAGTCAGGGAGTTCTCACGATGTCTGATTTTTTGAAAGTATGTGGCACTTACACCCTCACACATTTTCTCTCTCCTGCTCTGCCATGTCTAAGACATGCTTGCTTTCCTTTCTCTTTCTTTCAGGATTGTAAGTTTCCTGAGGCTTTCCAGCCATGCTTCCTGTTAAGCCTGTGAAACTGTGAGTCAATTAAACATCTTTTCTTCATAAATTACCCAGTCTCAGGTAGTTTTTTATAGCAATGTGAAAATGAACTAATACATATACTGTGGTGAATTACACAGATTATTACACTTTTTGCAAGATCAAATTATATTTATTTGAAATGAGAACATTCTATTACATTTTGTGTATCATGTTTACTTCCCAGAATGCAGAAAGAAAATTAAAATAAGTGTTAATAAATGCTTTTTAGAGAGTAATAAATAATAGACAAAAATATCACCATTACAGGTATAAAAAAGCTGTTTTTCTTCTCAATGTGCACCAAATGCTTAACTGATTTGTGATAAAAGTGGACAAATAAATGAAAAGGGGTGTCAAATGGGATTGTCTGTCATCTCTCTCAAAAGAGAATGGAGATCTGTCATCTACCTAGAAAAAGAACCCAAATTGTGAATGCACAAAACCAAATTCTCAATCATTGCCACTACGAGTGGAGAATAACTTTTTGACCAAAAATTTGTTTGACCAAAAAACAAAACAAAAAATTCAGTTAAGATAAAAAACCTAGATAAAAGGAGACTTAATGTAATAATGTCATTAACTATTTGCTACTGGGTTTTCCAGCAGTAATAGTTTGCCTTCATAAAGCTGTTTGCTTCCTGTGTAAAACTAGCCATGGAAATTCAGCTTAGCCCACTGGTGTAATCCAAAGTTCTCTAAGCAGTGCCATCTTGGAATCCTGTATTCAAGAACCTGTTCTTTGAAATATTGCATTACTCTGTTTTCATGCTGCTTATAAAGGCATACCCAAGACTGGGCAATTTAAAGAAGAAAGAGGTTTAATGGACTCACAGTTTCGTGAGGCTGAGGAGGCATCACAATCATGGTAGAAGGTGAAAGGGACATCTCATATGGCAGCAGACAAGAGAAGAGAGCTTGTGCACAGAAACTCCCATTTTTCAAGCCATCAGATCTCATGAGTCTTATTCAGTATCAAGAGAACAGCACAGGACAGTACCAATCCTGTGATTCAGTTATCTCCCACCAGGTCCTTCCCACATCCCATGGGAATTATGGGAGTTATAAGATGAGATTTGGGTGCTCACTTCAGCAGCACATATACTAAAATTGGAACAATACAGAGAAGATTAGCATGGTCCCTGCTCTGGGATGACACACAAATTTGTGAAGGGTTCCATATTTTTATGGAACCAAAAGAGAGACCACATAGCCAAGTCGATTCTAAGCAAAAAGAACAAAGTGGGAGGCATCACACTACCTGACTTCAAGCTATACTACAAGGCTACAGTAATCAAAACCGCATGGTTCTGGTACCAAAACAGAGATATAGACCAATGGAACAGAACAGAGGCCTTGGAGGCAACACCACACATCTACAACTATCTGATCTTGACAAACCTGACAAAAACAAGCAATGGGGAAAGGATTCACTGTTTAATAAGTGGTGTTAGGAAAACTGGCTAGCCATGTGCAGAGAGCAGAAATTGGAGCCCTTCCTGACATCTGACACTAAAATTAACTCCAGATGGATTAAAGACTTAAACATAAGCCCTAACACCATAAAAACCTTAGAAGAAAACCTAGGCAAAACCATTCAGGACGTAGGCATAGGCAAGTACTTCATGATTAAAACACCAAAAGCATTGGCAACCAAACTGAAAATAGACAAACGGGACCTAATTAAACTCCAGAGCTTCTGCACAGCTAAAGAAACAGTCATTAGAGTGAACCAGCAACCAACCAGAATGGGAAAATTTTTTTTGCAATCTACCCATCTGACAAAGGACTTATATCTGGAATCTACAAATAACTAAAACAGATTTACAAGAAAAAAACAAACCCATTCAAAAGTGGGCAAAGGATATGAACAGACACTTTTCAAAAGAAGACATATATGAGGCCAACAAACATGAAAAAATGGTCATCATTACTGGTCATTAGAGAAATGAAAATCAAAACTACATTGAGATGCCATCTCATGCCAGTTAGAGTGGTGATCATTAAAAAATCTGGAGACAACAGTTGCTGGAGAGGATGTCGAGAAATAGGAACACTTTTACACTGTTGGTGGGAGTGTAAATTAGTTCAATCATTGTGGAAGACAGTGTGGCAATTCCTCAAGGACCTAGAAATAGAAATTCAGTTTGACCCAGCAATCCCATTACTGGGTATATATCCAAAGGATTATAAATCATTCTACCATAAGGACATATGCAGACGAATGTTCATTGCAGCACTGTTTACAATAGCAAAGACCTGGAATCAACCCAAATGCCCATCAATGATAGACTGGACAGGGAAAATGTGGCACATGTACACCATG
>NW_022438353.1:0-15607 GCF_009761245.1 Sapajus apella
GTATCTCAAAATAATAAAAGCTATTTATGACAAACCAACAGCCAATATCATACTGAATGGGCAAAAACTGGAAGCATTCCCCTTGAAATGTGGCACCAGACAAGGATGCCCTCTCTCACCACTGCTATTCAATATAGTATTAGAAGTTCTAGCCAGAGCAATCAGGCAAGAAAAAGAAATAAAGGGCATTCAAATAGGAAAGGAGGAAGTCAAATTGTCTCTGTTTGCAGATGACATGATTGTATATCTAGAAGACCCCATCGTCTCGGCCCCAAACCTCCTGAAACTGATAAGCAAGTTCAGCAAAGTCTCAGGATACAAAATCAATGTGCAAAAATCACATGCATTCCTATACACCAATAACAGACTTAAAGAGAGCCAAATCAAGAACAAACTTCCGTTCACAATTGCCACAAAGAGAATAAAATACCTAGGAATACAACTAACAAGGAATGTAAAGGACCTCTTCAAGGAGAACTACAAGCCACTGCTCAACGAAATAAGAGAGGACACAAACAGATGGAGAAACATTCCATGTTCATGGTTAGGAAGAATCAATATCGTGAAAATGGCCATACTGCCCAAAGTAATTTACAGATTCAATGCTATCCCCATCAAGCTACCAATGACCTTCTTCACAGAACTGGAAAAAACCACCTTAAACTTCCTATGGAACCAAAAGAGAGCCCACGTAGCCAAGTCAATTCTAAGCAAAAAGAACAAAGCGGGGGGCATCACACTACCGGACTTCAAACTATACTACAAGGCTACAGTAATCAAAACAGCATGGTACTGGTACCAAAACAGAGATATAGACCAATGGAACAGAACAGAGGTCTCGGAGGCGACACAACATATCTACAACCATCTGATCTTTGACAAACCAGACAAAAACAAGCAATGGGGAAAGGATTCCCTGTTCAATAAATGGTGTTGGGAAAGCAGGCTAGCCATGTGCAGAAAGCAGAATCTGGACCCCTTCCTGACACCTTACACTAAAATTAACTCCAGATTGATTAAAGACTTAAACATAAGACCTAACACCATAAAAACCCTAGAAGAAAATCTAGGCAAAACCATTCAGGCCATAGGTGTAGGCAAGGACTTCATGACCAAAACACCAAAAGCATTGACAATAAAAGCCAAAATAGACAAATGGGACCTAATCAAACTCCACAGCTTCTGCACAGCAAAAGAAACAATCATTAGAGTGAATCGGCAACCAACAGATTGGGAAAAAATTTTTACAGTTTACCCATCTGACAAAGGGCTGATATCCAAAATTTACAAAGAACTAAAACAGATTTACAAGAAAAAAACTAACAAGCCCATTCAAAAGTGGGCAAAGGATATGAACAGACACTTTACAAAAGAAGACATATGTGAGGCCAACAAACATATGAAAAAATGCTCATCATCACTGGTCATCAGAGAAATGCAAATCAAAACTACATTGAGATACCATCTCACGCCAGTTAGAATGGCGATCATTAAAAAATCTGGAGACGACAGATGCTGGAAAGGATGTGGAGAAATAGGAACACTTTTACACTGTTGGTGGGAGTGTAAATTAGTTCAACCATTGTGGAAGACAGTGTGGCGATTCCTCAAGGACTTAGAAATAGAAATTCCATTTGACCCAGCAATCCCATTACTGGGTATATATCCAAAGGATTACAAATCGTTCTACTATAAGGACACGTGCACACGAATATTCATTGCAGCTTACAATAGCAAAGACCTGGAACCAACTCAAATGCCCATCGACGATAGACTGGATAGGGAAAATGTGGCACATATACACCATGGAATATTATGCAGCCATCAAAAACGATGAGTTTGGGTCCTTTGTAGGGACATGGATGAACCTGGAAACCATCATTCTCAGCAAACTGACAGAAGAGCAGAAGATCAAACACCGCATGTTCTCACTCATAGGCGGGTGTTGAACAATGAGAACACATGGACACAGGGAGGGGAGCACTACACACTGGGGTCAGTTGGGGGGAAATAGGGGAGGGACGGTGGGGGGTGGGGAGCTGGGGAGAGATAGCAAGGGGAGAAATGCCAGATGTAGGTGATGGGGAGGAAGGCAGCAAATCACACTGCCACATGTGTTCCTATGCAACAATTTCGCATGTTCTTCACATGTACCCCAAAACCTAAAATGCAATAAAATAAATAAATGGGAATAAAAAAAAAACAAAAAACTAAGAACCCTGGCCAGGTGCAGTGGCTCACGCCTGTAATCCTAGCACTTTGAGAGGCAAAGGTAAGCGGATTACAAGGTCAGGATTTCTAGACCAGCCTGGCCAGCATGGTCAAACCCCATCTCTACTAAAAATACAAAAAATTAGCCAGGCATGGTATTGCGTGCCTGTAATCCTAGCTACTCAGGAGGCTGAGGTAGAAGAACCACTTGAACCCAGGAGGTGGAGGTTGCAGTAAGCTGAGATCACACCACTGCACTCCAGCCTGGGAAATACAGTGAGACTCTGTCTCAAAAAGAAAAAAGATAAATTAAGAACCCTACCCAAAGTCACGAGTATCATAGCAGGAACTGGAAATCAAGCAATCTGGCTCCTCAGTCTTAAACATATTACATCTCCTAAAAAAAAATACTAGAAGGAAGTTTTTCTAAACTGAAGAAAAATCTGTATCAGAACATGTACAGAGTTTGAGTATATAGGAAAAAATTAATTAAAACATGCCAATATTTAAACATAGCCTAGTAAAAACGTTTTTTAATCCCTACAGAAAAATAAGAAGTCAAAAAAGATTATCTACAAAGAGGAAAAAAGGAGAAATAGATAGGAAGGGGCAAAGAGAATCAAGTTAATCTCAGACTTAACCCTTTCCTCTGGAAAACTAAAAGCCAGATTGTAATGGATCAACCCTTAAACTTGTTTAATTTATACTTTCCCATGGAAAAACATAAATATCAAAATCTGAGAATACCATACCTGCACATGTACATAATCAAGTGATGCTTTCCTGAGCTACCTATGAATAGAATACACAGACTGCCCCCAACCTTGAAATGTAAATCAATCATCTTACTATTAGACATTTCTAAAAATTTTCAGAAATATATTTCTTAAGAAGATAGAAGATAATCAATACTGTTTTTATTAAGCAAACCTGCCAGATAGAAAACATACTAATTCAGTAATTTTCTTTTAGACCAGCTGTGTCTCATTACCCTCCTCCAAAGAAGAGTGATAGAAACCTATTTATGATAAAATATCAATAAAACAGGTATGTAAGAATAACATTATGATATATACAGAACTTACAAAGACTACTACTAAATTTTACTGAAGCACATAAAACCTCCAACAGAGACATATAATTTTTCAGGATAGCAGAACTCAGAAAACAAACCATATAAATGGCTAGTCATATCAGTCTAACTTTAAGAAAATGAAGCAACTATGATGTATCATAATTCTAAAGATGACCTGAAAATAGAAAGAAAATAATTAAATACTTGCCCAAAAGGTGCCAAATAATTTTTTCATGTGCATACCAAGAATTCACTCATTCAAACACTAACTGGAAGTCTACTATGTACTTAACATTACAAGCAGAGAATTTAGAGATGAATCAAACCTGTGGGTTCCTCAGGCCCCTAATATCTACAACAATGGAGAGTGTCCCTGCAGCTTCTCAAATCACCATATACATCTTGTAGATTATTTGATCTTTTTAAAAATAAAGGAAAACAAAACTTTCAGCACTTCCAAACAATTCTTCCCAACTCCCCCAAAATAAAGTTTAATCTCTTAAAGCAAACCAGTTGTCCTAGTTCCTGATCTTGACTACAAAATAAAAATGAGAATATCTCAAAACATAAGAATTAAAGGAACAGCACTAGTTGCATGTGTTAAGTCCACAAATTAAAGTATCCATCTGATGGCATGATGCCTACAATCCCAGCACTTTGGAAGGCCAAGGCAGGCGGATCACTTGAGCACAAGAGATCAAGACCAGCAACATGGCAAAACCCGTCTCTATAAAAAATACAAAATATTAGCCAGACGTGGTGGCATGCACCTATAGTCCCAGCAACTCAAGAGGCTGAGGTGGGAGGATCACCTGAGCCCTACAAGGTTGAGTCTGCAGAGAGCTATGATCGCACCACTCGCATCACTTACTCCTGACTGGGGAACAGAGAGAGACCCTGTCTCAAAAAGAAAAAAAAAGTACCCATCTGGAGGAAGTTGGACAGATCTCCTTATTCTGAGTTCTTTAAGTTACATTGCAAGTCACAAAGCATGCAGCTTCTGTATAAACAAAACAAAAAAGAAAGTAAAGTCAATAAATGAGAACACTCATTATTTTATTTGAGAAGTTTGTTTTTAATTTTCACCTACCAATTTAGTAAATAATAATGACATTCAAAGTCTTAGGGAAGAGCCCTTACAGTCTGATACTGTTAAGAAAAAAATATATATATCCACCACTAAAATCAGTCTTATATGAACTCAAATACTGAAGGCTTTTACAGCTTCAATCAGCAAAATAGCAATTTTAAACTCTATACTTTACTGGTAGTTGACAATACAGGCAATACATGCCACCATGTATTGTTCACGCCACCATCCCCCAGTACCCAGCTAATTTTTTTTTTTTTTTGGTAGAGACTGTTGCCCAGGCTGGTCCCAAACTCCCGGCCTCAAGCAATCTCCCTTTCTCAGTCTCCCAAATGCAGAGATTACAGGATCTTCCCACACCCAGCAGGGACATTTTTTTAATGGCCTTTAGCAAGTAAATAAATGTGAAATTGTTTGCAAAAAAATCAACACAGAAACCAGAGTCGTTAACTCTACATCTGAACTTCACATTTTAAAAATATCACCAAATAACTTTCCTCTTCTCTGTTAACTCAGAGGCTAGGTGCGGTGGCTCACGCCTGTAATCCCAGCACTTTGGGAGGCCAAGGCAGGAGGATCACTTGAGGTCAGGAGTTCAAGACCAGCCTGGCCAACATAGTAAAAGCCCATCTCCACTAAAAATACAAAAATCAGCTGGGCATGGTGGCCTCTGCCTGTAATCCCAGTTACTTGGGAGGCTGAGGTACAAGAATCCCTTGAACCTGGTAGGCAGAGGCTGCAGTGAGCGAAGATTGGGCCACTACACTCCAGCCTGGGAGACAGAGTGAGACTCCATCTCAAAACAAACAAACAAACAAAACAACTCAGAGAGGTGGATAAGTGACTTAATTAGACTCTCTTGAGCCTTCAACAGATATGTGTTATGCAGTTACAGAAATAATCAAGGTTTGAGATCAAGTAGATAACAGTTAATGAAACACACTAAGAACATAAAGAGGGGATGAGTATTATCATTTACAAAATGAAACCACTAACATAAGTGTTCTATGTTCAATTACAACATTTCAGAGATAGTCTATTCTGGAACATACATTTACTTCAATCAGTAACATTTTTAGACCATTCGGTCTAATACTCTAACCACTTTGAAAAAAACTAAGTCAATACCGCCTGCTTTTACCGCTGCACAGAAGGCAGACTCGACCTATCAGTGCAGTCAGTCCTACATTCTAATCCCAATTTTTAGTCTGGCCCATCTTTCCATTTATATATGTAAATATCTTTCTAGACCTTTGCTTACTCTGATGACCTAAATCTGTACATTTCCCTGTGCACTGACTGTTCCTGAGTCAGCGTGTCTCTATTATTCCAGGAATGTCTCAGCTTACGCCCCAAGCATCTTTGAGCATTATTCTCTATGCACTGGCTAATAAAAACCATCAAGCAGGCTTATTACAGTAAGCAAGCAGTTATAAGACCTGGGTTAAAGCCAAGAAGAAAGCAGCAGGAATGTGGGAGGAAAAAGGCGGAAGCAGCTAATATTTAATTAGTAGCTACTATATGATCCCCTTCCAAAAAAAGTATGGGTACATGTCATTGGCCCAATTTATGAGGGCCAAATTAAGTAATTTTTCCCAAGGCTATACTACATATAAGGGAAAGAAAAAAAATGCAATGTTTCATGATCTGGCTGGCCAAACTTTTCTTCTCAAACTGATAACGTACATGTTCAGGCATAAACAGAAACATATTGGGATATACTAAGAAAAAGAAAGTAAATGCTAAACCTGGTATGTAGTGTCAGCTCTCTTCATTCACCTGAGTTTTCAAAAATTAATAGACAAGCAGGAAATGATTTTTGTTTTTCTTTTTCTGATAGTAATTCAAATATTTCTATATTTATATTAACAGTATGCAATGAAATACAAAATTCACACGCATTCCTAAAACACAGAAATTAAGAAATTTTCAAGCTATTCTAAGGTACAGGCATACCTCATTTTATTGTGTTTCACTTTATCATGCTTTTTCATTATTATTCTATCAGTTATGGTGATCTGTAATCAGTGATCTTTGGTGTAACTATTCCAATAGTTTACGGGCACCACAAACTGCACCTATCTATGACAGCGAATTTCACAGATAAAGGTTGTGCATGTTCTGACTGCTCCACCAACTAGCCATTCTTCCATGTCTCTCCCTCTCCTTGGGCCTCCCTATTCCTGAAACACAACAATATTGAAAATAGGCCAACTAACAATGCTACAATGGCTTCTAAGTGTTCAAATGAAACGAAGAGTTGCAAGTCTTTCACTTTAAATTATAACCTAGAAATGATTAAGATTACTGAGGAAAGCACCATGTTGAATGTGGAGATAGGCCAAAAGCTGGGCCTCTTGTACCGGTTAGTGAAGTCTGAATGCAAAGGTAAAGTTCTTTTAAAAAATTTAAAGTGCTATTCCAGTGAACACACAAATGGTTAGAAAGTAAAACAGCCTTATTGCTGCTGAGTAGAAAGTTTTAGTAGTTTGGATAGAACATTAAACCAACCAAACATTCATTGTCTTATGCCAAATCCCAATCCAGAATTAGGCTCTAACTCTTCAATTCTACGCAAGGATGAAAAGGGTAAGGAAGCTACAGAAGAAAAGTTTGAAACTAGCAGACGCTGGTTCATATAATTTATCTTAGTCTGTTTTCTATTGCTTAAAAAAAAAAAATAAAACCTGAAACTGGGTAATTTATAAAGAAAAGTATTTCTTACAGTTATGGATACTGAGAAGCCCAAGGCAATGGGCAGCATCTGGTGAGGGCCTTCTTTCAGGTAGGTGGGGACTCTGCAGAGTCCTCAGCAGAACAGGGAACCACATGGCAAAGAGGCTGAATGTGCTAGCTCATGTCTCCCTTTTTTTTTTTTTTTTTTTTTTTTTTTTTTTGAGACAGTCTCATTCTGTCACCCAGCCCGGGACTACGGCTGAGACTATGGGCACATGCAACAACATCCAGCTAGTTATTTTTTCATTTTTTGTAAAGGCACAATCTCACTTTGTTGCCCAGGCTGGTCTCAAACTCCTGGACTCAAGCAATCCTCCCACCTCGGCCTCCCAAAGTACAGGGATTACAGGCATGAGCTACTGCGTCCAGCCCCTTTCTCTTTTTAAAAAGCCAGTCTCACTCCCATGATAATCCATTAACACATTAATCCATGAATGAATTCGCGAGGGCTCTGCTTCTTGCTCGGAGTGCAATACTGCAATCTTCACCACATTTTCCAACTCACTTTTACCAGTAATGAAGCTCAATACTTTATTTTGATACACATTTGGCTTACTGTTTCTCTTCTCTGTTAACAACTCAGATGCTGGGTGTGGTGAGTCACCTCTGAGAAACCATACCTCTCAATACTGCCACAATGGAAACTAAATTTCAACAGAAGTTTTGGAGGGGACAAATATTCAAACCATAAGCAAGGTTTAAAGAAAAGCCATCTCTGGCTCACTCCTGTAATCCCAGCACTTTGGGAGGCCGAGGTGGGTGGATCACAAGGTCAGGAGTTTCAGACCAGCCTGACTAACATGGTGAAACCCCATCTCTACTAAAAATACGAAACTTAGGCTGGGTGCAGTGGCTTATGCTTGTAATACCAGCACTTTGGGAGGCCGAGGCTAGTGGATCACGAGGTCAGGAGTTCAAGACCAACCTGGCCAACACAGTGAAACCCCATCTCTACTAAAAATACAAAAATTAGCTGGGCGTGGTGGCAGGCACCTGTAATCCCAGCTACTTGGGAGGCTGAGGCAGTAGAATCACTTGAACCCAGAAGGTGGAGGTTACAGTGAGCCGAGATCGCACCCCTACACTCTAGCCTGGGTGACAGAGCCAGACTCTGTCTCAATTTAAAAAAAAGAAAAAAAAAATTAGCCAGGCGTGGTGGTACGTGCCTGTAATCCCAGCTACTGGGAAGGCTAAGGAAGAAGAATCGCTTGAACCCAGGAAGCAGAGGTTTAGTGAGCCGAGACTGTGCCACTACACTCCAGCCTGCGCGATAGAGGGAGACTCCATCTCAAAAAAAGAAAAGCCATCTCCATAACATGTAAGTATAAAGTGAAGCAGTAAGTGCTGATATAGCAATAGAAGCTGCAGTAGTTATCCAGAAGATATGGCTAGGATATTTGATAATTACTGCTTCATTAAACAATAGACTTTCAATGTAAACAAACAATCTTCTACTGGAAAGTACGCTGTCTAAGACTTTCATAGCTAGAGAGAAGTCAATGCCTGGCTTCAAAGCTTTGAAGGACATGCTGAGTCTCTTGTTAGGGGCTAATGCAGCTGATGACTTTAAGTTGAAGCAAATGCTCACATCCCATTCCAAAAATCATAAGGCCCTTAAAAATTATGCAAAATCTACTCTGCCTATGCTGTATAAATGCAACAACAAAGCCTAGATGACACCACATCTGTTTAGAGCATTGTTTACCGAGTATTTTAAGCTCGTTGTTGAGACCCACTGCTCAGGAAAACAGATTTCTTTCAAATTATTATTGCTCATTTACAATGTACCTGGTCATTCGAGAGTTCTAATGGCAAGGTACAAAGCTAAACAAGAAAAAGAGAAGACACAAAAGTGTTAAAAAAAAAAAACCCTAATAAGTAGATATATCTGGATTAACAAATCTGTAAACTTTCTGCAACTCTCCCAAAGAGTCAATCACTTCCTCTCCAGTGCTTATACAACACTTTACATAACTTATATTCCTACTCTAGCATTTATCTTATCACATTTACTTATATGTATCTCATCAATTAAATTATTTCCTCTAAGACAACAACCATGCTTTATTTATTTTTGTATTCCCAGAAAAGTATAAGAAACATAACCACCTGATAACACTTGTTTTACGAACAGGTTAAAATTATACATTTCAAAGACCAAAATGATTTCTATTAGAGAAATTATGATCTTCCTAAGATCATTTCAACACAGAGAATTTTAAAAGATTTTTATTAAATTAGACAACCAATACAAATACCAAATCCAAATCCACTTAACAGCTAATAGAATTTGAAAGGCTGATTTCCTCACCCATAGTCAAGAAACCACAGTCCATAGACCTTACATAAAGACTTAATGCACATATTTCTTTATATAAAGTATACCCTGCCACATCAGAGAATTTCTGGTCATGCAAAAACAAAAGTGGGATTAAAGAAGAAAACCTTTACAAATGATGCCTTCCCTTTTGTTTATCCCAGCACTAACCTTACCAAGGCCAACAGATCTTAAGACATAACAATCAGAATTACAGTATATTAATTTAGCTTTAATTACCTATGCTCCAGTTCTATTTCTATACCTCAAGCCTATTTGGCTCTCCAGAGAGCAAGTATCATTATGCTATAAAGGGTAACAAAGAAAACTCTAATTTAGGCAAAAACAATTCTATAATTAATAATAATAGTGCCCATGACCTTCCTAGTTTTTCCAAGTTTCCTACAAGATGATCAGAAATCTCAAGATAGTGAATGAAAAATAAATAAATGACTGTTTTTAAAAAGATAAGCAACATTGCCCCCATGTTTTAAAAGGGTCTTAATTATTCTAGTAACAGAGTTGCATTATTTTCCCCAGTATTAGCATCTGAAAAAAATTTTAAATGTCCTATATTTCACTAAATGCATACTTGGATGTACACATTTCCATTTTAAAAGATACCAAAGGCTATCAATGAGGTGGCTAAACGGCATTTTACTAAGTAATGCCCCCACAGTGCCTCACACATTATATATAAATAACAAACATTTGATTAAGTGTACAAATATTTAAGCTTCTGATTATACAGCAGACACTGCTCTAAGCAAAAGCTATTATACTATAGTAAACCCAACATATATGACCCTTGCCCTTACAAAGCCTTCAGTCTTGTAAAAAGAAAATCACCCTGTTCTCTTCCTTCACTCTACTTGCCACATTTGGCAAGAACAGGGTGATATTAGTGGGCTTGTGGGGAGGTGGGGGTTATCCTACTTTATATTGGAATATTATGAAATATTTCCAGAAGCCTAGTTAAGAACAGAACATTTGAGATGAGACCTCAAAAGATCTGAGCCAGCCAAGGATTTAAAGAAATTACCATTCCAGATTATGGGAACAGTAAGTAGAAAGGCCCTGAGGCAAGTTTCAGAAACTGAAAAGTCAGTAAAACTTGATCACAGAAAACCTGAGGATAAGTAGATTTCGAAGAAACTGGCAAAGAGCCATATAATGTACAGTCTCATACCATATTTAAGGATTTAAAGTTTTATTTTAAGTACACTGAAAAATCTACGATGAAGCATTTTAGGGGAGGTGTCTGAAAGAAAAACCAAAATACAGAATGCCAGAAGGTCTTGGCCCAACATCAAAATCTTGGTAAATAAATGTATACATCAATTTCAAGCTAAAATAAAATGTTTAAAGTGTATGTATGTTGTTTTTATGATTCCTAACTTTAAACAACTTTTTCAATTAACTCATCAGTTACTAGGTATGATCACATTCTCTTCCTTTCCTTTTACATGTCCATACTAGCAGACATAGAACTGAGTAGTAAAAGACCAAACATGGAGAATAAAAATACACAGATAATAACAAATTGGGAAATCAGCCTCTGAATAACTGAGCTGACTAGTTTTTCTATAGGTTGGTGTAAATGGGGAGCAGGGATCTATACAGAAGACAGATAACATTCTGAGCCACATATATTCTTTTTAAATCAAATCACTGACTTTTAATTGTTACATTTCTCACTAGAAAGCAGTTTAAAATAACATAACTGCTTGTCAAAACATTGCCAAATCACTCAGAATTAATGGCTATTAGCTATAACTTCGTGAGATTATCTTTGCATCTTCACCATCCACCTGAAATTGAGCTATGTAGAGAATTTCCTTAGGAGTTTCTACTTGTAATATTCTATTTGGTAAACATCTTTCATCTTTATCAAAATAAGCTTGAGCATAGTCCCCAAAAAGCCACTAAAAATCAACATGAAACTCTTAATTAAAATAAAATTTTTAAGCAAATTTTAAATTTTAAAGTAAATGTCCACAATGATCCAGTGATCCATCTGCAAAATTCTGTCCCAGGAAAATACTTGCCAATATATGAAAGTAAAATTACAAGGACACACATGTTAGCATTGCTTTCAAAGGGAGTAGGGAGAGGAGAGAATCTAAACATCTAACAATAGATGTTAATTAAGTTATGTATTAAGCTGCCACAGAAAAACATCCAAAATACACTAAGTCCATTATAAGCTCATTTTTAAAAAGGCATATGTTTATTAAACAATGTACAGGGAGAAGTAGAATTGCACTTTTTACTTGTATTCTTCTTTAAATGTGCTACAACTATCACATACTAACCAGCATTTTAAAATAAAAGAGAAAATTTCAGGAAATAATTAATTAAATGTATAATTTTATATTTCTTTAAATAAAACAAAAAAAAGTTTTAATTCTAAATAAAACCTTCTAAAAGAAAGAAAATTTAAAATTACCCTTCAATGTACTTTAGCTCTAAAATTATCAGCAAGCTGCCTACACTTTTCTCCATCTCAGCTGGTATATTTACTTGCATACTGAATGGTCCCTAACCAGTAGATTTCAAAGTTATTAACCAACCTAACAGATCTAAAAGATTATAAGGCATCTTAAGGTCTCCCCATATTCGCAGATACTGTCATTAGAAACAAAAAGATAGCAGAGGGCACTGACAGATCCCTCCCAGGTTCCTCCTATCCCTAGAAACACACTTCGATGAAATCTATAACCCAAAGAGATCAGGAATCTTTGCCCTACAGAGCAAACAAGTTGAGCAGGGAAGGATTGCCACCACAATTGTACACCAACCTTGCGTGTCCTGTAGGAACACCTCCCACACCACTTACTTACTTCTTAAATAAAGTAGACATTGCTAGCGCACACCTGCCAAAAGTAAAATCTAATTAACTTTGGCTACTACGAATTAAAGAAGTAAATAAAGAGACTAGATCTTAGTCTGGGAATAAGAGTTTCTAAATCCATAGTTTACAAGGGATTAACACTGCAGAGTTTCATGAAACTTCTCTATTAGAAGCAGAGACTCTAAGTAAGAACAGCTACCACAAGACTTCATTTTTTAGTTTTATATGGAAGATCTGAAGCAAAGATCAACCTGCAAAGCCCCAATTTGTCTGGGATATTCTGAAAGTATTCTGGAGGTTAATTTCCTAAGCTTAAAAGTGCTTTGTTTTTGTTTTAATTTATAAGAAAAATGCTGACATTTCATTTTGGACATTTTAAGTGAATTTAAATTTATGATGTATTTCATTCACTGCTAGTGGGGGTGCAAAATAATACAGCTACTTTGGAAGACAGTCTGGCGGTTTCTTACAAAACTAAACAGTCTTACCATATGACCCCACAATTGCACTCCTTGGTATTTACTCAAATGAGTTGAAAACATGTCCATACAAAAACCCGCACATGGATATTTACAGCAGCTTTATTCATGACTAACAAAACTTGGAAGAACCAAGATGTCCATCAGCAGATGAACAGACTGTGGTACCTCCAGACAAAATGTAATATTATTCCATGCTAAGAAGAAATGAGCTATGAAGCCATGAAAACTCACAAAGGAACAGTAAAAGCATTTTACTAGGTAAAAGAAGCCTGCCTGAAAGGGCTGTATGCTGTATGGCTCCAACTACATTCTGGAAAAGGCAAAAGTATGGAGGGAAGACAAACTAGGGTCCAGGGGCGAAGGAATAGGCTGAGCACTATTCACTATAGACCAGTGAAACTATTCTATATGATACTAATAATGGTAGACATATGTCATTATATATTTGTCAAAACCATAGAATGTACAACATCAATAGTGAACCCTAATGTAAACTACAGAGTTTAGGTGAAGAGATGATGTGTCAAGTAGGTTCATGAGTTGTAACAAATTTAGTACCCTGATGTATGACTGTTGATGGTGGGGAAGGCTGTGCATGTTGTGAAGGGGCAGGGGATATGCAGGAACTCTCTGTACTGTCTGCTCCGTTTTACTGTGGGCCTAAAACTGCTTTTAAAAATAAAGTATGGCCGGGCGCAGTGGCTCAAGCCTGTAATCCCAGCACTTTGGGAGGCCGAGGCGGGTGGATCACGAGGTCAAGAGATCGAGACCATCCTGGTCAACATGGTGAAACCCCATCTCTACTAAAAATACAAAAAATTAGCTGGGCATGGTGGCACGTGCCTGTAATCCCAGCAACTCAGGAGGCTGAGGCAGGAGAATTGCCTGAACCCAGGAGGCGGAGGTTGCGGTGAGCCGAGATCGCGCCATTGCACTCCAGCCTGGGTAACAAGAGCGAAACTCCGTCTCAATAAAAAAAAAATAAATAAAATAAAAATAATAAAGTATATTTTTAGTCCAGGCACGGTAGCTTGCATGGTGGCTCACATGTGTAATCCCAAGACTTTGGGGGACCAAGGTAGGAGTATCACGTAAGCCCAGAAGTTTGAGGCCAGCCTAGGCAACAAAGCAACACCCAGTCAGTTGCGATCTTCACCACTGCACTCCAGCCTGGGCAACTTGGTGAGTTGAATAATTTATATGTTTTTATTGGCATCCATTTTAATAAAATTTGGAAGAAAATGCTAATGATAGATCAAGAAAATAAACAAACTGGAGGGGGAAGATTCAAGATGGCCGTTTAGGAACAGCTCAGGATTGCAGCTCCCAGTGAAAGCACAGAGGGTGAGTGGACGCCACATTTTTATTGCCCACAGACTGGGAAATTCCCAGGCGGAGGAGCTCCACAGGCCGCCAGCGCGGCTGTTTCGGCCAGCGCAGCTGTGCCAGCCAGTGCCGCTGCTTTGCCCCGCGCGGCTGCTTTGTCGGCGCCCCGGAGCAGCAGTTCTCCATACAAAATACACCGGTCCGGGTGCCCTTTTGGCTGATGATTGGAGACACGGGAAGTCGCCCATTTGTCTGTTTAAAAAGGGGACTGAGCAGAGAATAAGGACAGTAGATTCCAGGGCAAAAAAAAAAAAAAAAAGCGCCACAAACCTCAGTGCAGCTGTTTAAGCCAGCGCAGTGAGTGGCCGCAGGGGAAAACAAACAGACCCCGGCGCCTCTTCAACAGGTGACTGGAACACCAACTTAAAAAAGGCTCTGAGGCAGGGAGCCGGGTGATCAGGCTCAGCCGGTCCCACCCCCACAAAAGAACAGCAACCAAAAACTCTGGATTGAGAGTTTCACAGCAAGTGCAGCTGAACCTGGGAGGGTCCAGCTCTGTGGAGGAGGGGCGTCCGCCATTACCGAGGCAGCCCGACACTACGGAGGTAGTCAACCAATGCTGAGGCAGCCCGTCGTTGCCAAGGCAACCTGCCACTGCAGAGAGACTCCACCTCAATAGAGGCAGACCACCATCGCCAAGGCAGTTCTAACTGCACCTATATAAACAGGATTGCAGGGAAGTTCACTCGGCAGCGGGGCAGAGCCCACAGCAGCTCAGCAAAGCCTCTACAGGCAGACAATGATGAGGCTGCCTCCTTGCTGGGCAGGGCAGCTCTGAAGGAAGAAAAAAAAAAAGAGAGAAGGCAGCAGCATAACCGAAACTCATAAATAAAGCCCTAAATCCCTGGGACAGAGCACCTGGGAATAAAAAGCAGTTTATGAGTTCTGCTGCAGCAGACCTAAAAGTACCTGCCCAGCAGCTCTGAATGAACAACAGAGCTCACAGCTCACCATTTGAGCTCCTATAAAGAAGAGACCGTCTCCTCAAGCAGCTCCCTGACCCCTATATATCTAAAGAGCCACCTCATAAAGGAGAGATCAGATTGACACTAGGCGGGTATCCATCTGGGACAAAGATAGCATAAGAAGAAAACTGGTAACAACCCTTACTGTTCAGCAGCTCCTGCAGGTGAACCCCAGGCAAGCAGGCCCTGAAGTGGGCCTCAGCAGACTTACAGCAGAGGGGCCAGACTGTCAGAAGGAAAACCAAGAAACAGAAATAACCTCATCATCAACAAACAGAACGTCAATCTGAAAGATTTGAGACCCAATCTGATAGCCAGCAACTACAAAGTCGACAGGTGGATAAATCCTTAAAGATGGGAAGAAACCAGTGCAAAAAGGATAAAAACACCCGAAACCAGAACACCTCTCCTCCTACAAGGGATCACAACTCCTCACCAGCAAGGGAACAAGGTTGGATGGAGAACGAGTGTGATGAAATGACAGAATCAGA
>NW_022438354.1:0-13188 GCF_009761245.1 Sapajus apella
ATTTTAGCAATAGCTCACTTTACTTTAGCAAATATGTTCAAATTCATTATAGTATCTGGTCACATCTATATAGGTAGATAAATATTATCATTCTCATCAGTGGGAGAAACACAGAGGTTCAGAGGGATTAATCACATTAGTGACTAGGATACACATCCCTGCTTCAAGATTCGGTGTTCAGAACGTTTTCTAATAAACATGCGGGTTTATGCCAGCTTCAGAGGTACAGATCAAGAAAATAGAAAGCCTGAACAATTTGTTCTTCATTTGGTGATGTTTTGCTTTCTTTTGCTTTGACTTTGTGTCTTCTATAAACCTGCAGTGTAATCTCTATTTCTTCAGTATCTGCTTGCAATCATTGTTACATTTTTATGTTATTTGTGGATAAAAATGGTAAGAACTAATTCTTTTACTCCAGTAAGACTATCCAACTTTCTAAATGTAAGATTTTCCCAAAGATTCTTATTCATGATGGATCTAAGGCACTGGAGGAGCCTCAAGACAGCGATTGTTCCTATAGTAGTAAAATGTTCCAACAACTTGGAACACATGGTTCTTTACACGGTTTTTGAAATTTCCTTTAAGTAGCTTACTTCAGTGGTTAGTTGTGCAGTGAAAAATTCTTCCCCACATATAAACAAATTTTCTCTGGGTCTGTGAGAAGCCTATTGCGTCATATATTTCTGTTCTGTATGGAAATGAAGGACATCTGCTGCTATTCTTCTTGAGTAGTACTTAGAACATTAAAAAATTACATGCTCCTCACTCATCTTTCCTCCGACGTCTTCTGAAGAATTGCAATTAAACTTGAAGAGAATAGTAATTATCTAGGCCACTTAAATTAAAGACATTACAAAGTTTAACTTCTTTTCTTGCTTTTGTAGTAATTGTTTTGAGTACTTTGTTTTTTAGGAAAAAATTTTTTAGGTTTAAAATAGGAGGTATATGACCATTTATTAACCTCTTATTCAACCAGGTGATTTGGAACAAAGAGAATAATGGACACCACTGTTACTCCAGAATAGGTTATGATCTAATTTGGCAGGACATAATAAATAAGTGTGGTACAGTGAGAGAGTCATTTCATGGTGACACATATTTGTGTGAGAACATGGCAGGCCCTGGACTATTTCTTTGTCTTAACAAAGCGAGACCTCTCTAAATTCTGCAAGAATAGTATTGTTATCTAGGGAACACTGTGTAGAAAAGGTGTATCTAGGGAGGGATTTTAATGGAGGCATATGATTTAGGGATGAGAGGATTTTTCCATGAACACCAAATGGTGTCACCAAAGGCAAAGATGTATGAATGAGCAAGCTGTATTCAGATGGGGGTGTGGGCCAGATAAGCTGGAGTAGAAGGTCCAATTTGAGAACAAAATTAACAAGCCAGCTTATGTTAGATTATAGGGGGCCTTTGAGATTGCTTTGTCCCTGTTGTGCTGTCCTATTGCTAAATGCACAATAATTGTCAGATCTGAATACTCACTGTAACTCACTTTTTTGGTACCTTATTTTTCAGATATTTATTGATCAATAACATGTCTGAATTATGGATTATTCTCACCAATCAGTGTTTGGTTCATATCTGTTCTACAAAAAAAAGTATTTTATCTTTGAAAACAAGCCTTTTTCTTCTGTATTGATTCATTTATTTTATTCATTTATTTTTTTATTGTACTTTATGTTCTGGGGTACATGTGCAGATCTTGCAGGATTGTTGCAAAGGTACACACAGGCTGTGGTGGTTTGCTGCCTCCATCCCCCCGTCACCCACATCAGGCATTTCTCCCATTGTTATCTCTACCCAACCTCCCCACTCCCTGATTTTCCGCCCCCAGCTCCCCACCCCCCAACAGAACTCAGTATGTGATGCTCTCCTCTTGTGCCCATGTGTTCTCATTGTTCAATACCCACCCATGAGTGAGAACATGTGGTGTTTGGTTTTCTGTTCTTCTGTCAATTTGCTGAGAATGGTGGTTTCCAGATTCATCCATGTCCCTGCAAAGAACAGGAACTCATCCTCATTTATGGCTGCATAGTATTCCGTGCTGTATATGTGCCACATTTTCTTTATCCAGTCATCATTGATGGACATTTGGGTTGGTTTGAGTCTTTGCTATTGTAAACAGTGCCGCAATGAACATATGTGTGCATGTGTATTTATAATAGAACCATTTATAATCGTTTGGGTATATACTCAGTAAATCTTTGGGATTGCTGGGTCAAATGCTATTGCTGTTTCTAGGTTCTTGAAGAAGTGCCATATCGTCTTCCACAATGGTTGAACTAATTTACACTCCCACTAATAGTATAAAAGTGTTGCTAATTCTTCACATCTTCTCCAGCATCTGTTGTCTCCAGTGTTTTTAATGATTACCATTCTAAATGGCGTAAGATGGTATCTCATTTTGGTTTTGATTTGCATTTCTCTAATGACCAGAGATGATGAGCATTTTTTTCACATATTTGCTATTCTCATAAATGTCTTCTTTTGAAAAGTGTCTGTACATAATCTTTTGCCCACTTTTGAATGGGTTTCTTTCTTTTTTTTTGTAAATCTGTTTTAGTTCATTGTAGATTCTGAATATTAGTTCTTTGTCAGATGGGCAGATTGCAACAATTTTTTCCCATTTTGTTGGTTCCCAGTTCATTCTAATCATGGTTTCCTTTGTTGTGTGGAAACTCTTAAGTTTAATTAGATCCCATTTGCGTGTTTTGGCTTTTGTTGTCATTGCTTTTGGTGTTTTAGTCATAGTGTCTTTGGCTATGCCTATGTCCTGAATGGTACTGCCTAGGTTTTCTTCTAGGGTTTTATGGCATTAGGTCTTATGTTTAAATTTTTAATCCATCTGGAGTTAATTTTTGTATAAAGTGTAAGGAAAGCGTCCAGTTTCAACTTTCTTCACATGGCTAGCCAGTTTTCCCAACACAATTTATTAAACGGGGCATCCTTTCCCAATTGCTTGTAGGGCTAAGGGCCCTACAGGGTCATGGGGGGTCCCTTATGCTGTGCTGAGGTGCAAGATCCAAGAAACAAACAGACAGGACACAGAAGTACAAGGAAAACACAGCTGGGCTCAGGAGGGCATGCCACGTATAAGCAGAGACAGGCAAGGCCCCGAATGTCCAGAAGTATCTGTATTTATTGTGTATAGGTTAGGGGACAGGGTAGTGAGTCAAGTCATCTTTAAGGATAGTGATAGGGTCGTGAGCAATAAAACAAGGGATCCAACCCCATTAGGTCACCTAGGCCAGGAGGTCAACAGTGCACAGCAAGGGGTCCAATCCCTTTAGGTCATCGAGGCAAGGAAGTGGGCCGTGTGCAATAAGGGGTCCATCCCCATTAGTCACAGAGGTATGGAGGTGGGCCGTGTGCAATACCTCTATCTATGTGCATTCTACTTCTAAGAAGATTTATAGGAGGATGCTTAAGTCACACAGCAGTGACAGAGCTGACAGGGTCCACTGCCACCTGCTGCCAGCTCCCAATGAGTTCTATCAGAGAATGCTTTTCGAGCAGCACAGTAACAAGAGCTGATAAAGTTCACAGTCACCAAGGTGCGATTATCCAGAGGTGTTTGAGCCCTCAGATGCTCGAGGGATTGGATAAACAATGAAATGAAGACAGAAATAAAGACGTTCTTCAAAACCAACAAGAATGAAGACACAACATACCAGAATCTCTGGGACACATTTAAAGCAGTCTCTAGAGGAAAATATATAGCAATAAGTGCCCACATGAGAAGCAAGGAGAGATAAAAAATTGACACCCTATCATCAAAACTGGAAGAGCTAGAGGAGCAAGATCGAAAAAACTCAAAGTCTAGCAGAAGACAAGAAATAGCTAAGATCAGAGCAGAACTGAAGGAGATAGAGATACAAAAAACCCTTCAAAAAATCAATAAATCCAGGAGCTGGTTTTTTGAAAAGATCAACAAAATAGACCACTAGCCAGATTAATAAAAAAGAAAAGAGAGAATAACCACATTGGCGCAATAAAAAATGATAAAGGGGATATCACCACAGATTCCACAGAAATTCAAACCGTCATCAGAGATTATTACAAACAACTCTATGCACATAAACTAGTAAATCTGGAAGAAATGGATAAATTCCTTGACACTTGCCTCCTCCCAAGCCTAAACCAGGAAGAAGCCAAAACCCTGAACAGACCCATAACAAGGTCTGAAGTTGAGGCAGCAATTAAGAGCTTGCCACCCAAAAAAAGCCCAGGTCCAGATGGGTTCACAGCCAAATTCTACCAGACATACAAAGAGGAACTGGTACCATTCCTTCTGAAACTATTCCAAACAACACAAAAAGAGGGAATTCTTCCCAAATCATTTTATGAGACCAACATCATCCTGTTTCCGAAACCCGGCAGAGACTCAACAAGAAAAGGAAACTTCAGGCCAACATCCATGATGAACATAGATGCAAAAATCTTCAATAAAATACTGACAAGCCAATTGCAACAGCACATGAAAAAGCTTATCCACCATGATCAAGTAGGCTTCATCCCGGGGATGCAAGGCTGGTTCAACATATGCAAGTCTATAAACGTAATTCACCACAAAACAGAACCAAAGACAAAAACCACATGATTATCTCAATTGATGCAGAGAAGGCCTTTGACAAAATTCAACAGCCCTTTATGCTAAAAACCCTCAATAAGCTAGGTATTGACGGAACGTATCTCAAAATAATAAAAGCTATTTACGACAAACCAACAGCCAATATACTGAATGGGCAAAAACTGGAAGCATTCCCCTTATTTCTTTTCTTTCTAGCAATACTTTCATGCAGGAGAAAATGGCCTGAAAAAGATTTTCTTGGAGAAAAGCCCAGGTCTTTAGTGTCTGAAATGTGCTCTCAGTCTTTATACCCAAACTAAACCTGACATTTTTGTTTTGAGTTCTGTTCATGTGATGAGTCATAGTTGTTGATTTGAATATGTTGAACCAACCTTGCATTCTACAGATAAAGAATATTTGATCTTTATAAATTAGTGGTTTGATGTGTTGCTGGATTTAGTTTGCCAATATTTTGTTAAGAATTTTAGTATTAATATTCATCAAAGATTTCAACCTGAAGTTTTCTTTTTTTGTGTGTCTCTGCCGGATGTTTGTATCAGGATGATGCTGACCTTATAAAACAACTTAGGGAGAAGTCCCTCCTCCTAAAGTTTTTGAAATAGTTTCAGTAGCAATGGTGCTAGCTCTTCTTTGTATATTTGGGAGATTTTGTCTGTGAATCCAACTGGCTCTGGGCTTTTTCTGGTTGGTAGGCCTTTTATTACTGACTCAGTTTTAGAACTCATTATTGGTCTGTTCATTTGCTTGTCTGAAATGGATCTTTTTTTTTTTAATTGTTAATGACAAATGAAATGGATCTTCTCTTTCACTGATGGAGCTTCGTGTGGCTGGATACAAAATTCTTGGAGGCAAATTCTTTTCTTTTAGAATGCTGAACACCAGACACCCATTACTTCTGGCTTGTGGGGTTTCTGCTGAAAGTTTTGCTGTTTGCCTGATGGGTTTCCCTGACTAGGTGACATATCCCTTCTCTCCAGCTATGCTCAATATTTTTTATTTTGACCTTGGAGAATGTGATGAATATGTATTTTGGGGATGGGCTTCTTAGAAGTATTTTGCATGGATTTTATGCATTTTTTGCATTGAATGTTGGCCTCCAACCAGGCTGAGAAAACTTTCATGAAAGATATTCTGAAATATATTTTCCAGATTGCTTTCTTTCTTGCCTTCTCTTTGAGGGATGCCACTGAGTCATAAGCTTGGTCTTTTTATATAATTCTATATTTCTCAGAGGTTTCGTTAATTCTTCTTTATTGTTTTTTTTTTCTTTATTTTTTCTGACTGAATTATCTCAGAGAACTGGTCTTTGAGCTCCAAGATTCTTTTCTCAGCTTGGTCTATTCTGCTATTAATACTTGAAGTTGTGCTGTTAAATTCTCGACAGGAGTTTCTCAGCTATATCAGATCAGTTTGGTCCTTCCTAAAATAACCGTGTCACCTTTATCTCCTAGATTGTTTTATCATATTCCTTAGGATTCTTGGCTTGTGTTTTGACTTTCTCCTGAATCTTGATGATCTTCATTCCTATCCATATCTGAATTCTATTTTTGTCATTTCAGCCTGGTTAAGAACCATTGCTTGGGAAGTAGTACAGTTGTTTGGAGGTAAGAAGACACTCCAGCTCTTGGAGTTGCCTAAATTCTTGTGCTAGTTCTTTTTCATTATTGTGGTCTGATGTTCCTTTAATCTTTGAAGTTGCTGTGCTTTGGACTTTTTTTTTCTTTTATCTTTTGCTGTTTTGGGGGCTTTGTGTTACATGGTAGGTTCAGTGCTGGAGGCACTATGGTTGGGCATCTAAGGATGTACTTCGAGCACATGCACAGCCAGGCTGGGGCCCTGGAAGAGACCAGTTGACAAAGGGGAGCCGAAATCGGACTGCCTCATCTTACAGGGAAGGCCACCTTGCTCTGTTCAGGCCTAACAGTTCCTCTAAGGCTAAAGACGCCTAAGGACACATGGCGAGCCTTGGTGGATAGGCATCCCTGGTCATACTCCACTGAAGACCTTCCTGCACCAAACCCCCTGGGCAATGCAGAGGCTGGAACCCTACCCCCAGTCCCTCTCTAAGCAGCTCACCCTGCTAGCTCAGGTGTCTGTGGGTGTCATGGGATCTGTTGCTGCCATGATTCCAGAGGTCCATATCAAGAGGAGGTCATTCCTTGCCTGTTCAATGCACCCATTCCCCAGTAGTCCCTGGGACCCAGGAAGGAATCTTGGTGTGCTGTAGCCCCAGGCAGAGTTTTCAGCTTCCTCTTCCTTCAGCCCAGCACCTGTGTTCTCCCTCTATTCTCAATGCCTTCCCTCTGAAGATCTGCTCAGACTGCACCAGTAGTTTCTATGTCTTAGTCTCTCCATGGGACATGTTCTCACTGGCTGTGACTAGTCAGCCATCTCTATTTTGTCCAGGAAACATTCTGTTTGTTTGTTTGTTTGAAGTCAGGGTCTTGCTCTGTCCGTAGGCTAGAGTCCAGTAGACAGATCATAGCTCACTGCAGTCTCAGCCTCAAAGCCCTGGGCTTGTGTAATTCTCCTATCTCAGCCTCTGGAGTAGCAGGAACTGCAGGCGCACAGTACCACTTTGGGGTATTCTTTTTTTTTTTTTTTTTTTTGAGACATGTTTTCCTTATGTTGCCCTGTTTGGTTTCAAATTCCCAGCTGGAAGCATTGACCTTCGAAAGCACTGAGATTATAGGCATGATCCAGGGTACTTATCTCCATTATTTTGAGAACAGCATTTTTTTTTTAAATTTATATAAGTACATGTATACATTTTTCTCTTATCAGTATTTATATTTTATCCAATAGGTACCGATATAGAGTGTTTCCACTATTAATTATAGAAATTCTACAAGTTGTTGTCATTAGTCTATTCAAATTGTTTAATAGAGAGGCTTTTACTTTTGAAGTGAGAGTTTTACAATTAAAAAAAAAATTAATTCCTAGTTGTATTGCAATGTGTTAAGATAATGTTTCCATCATTTTTATTTTGTAGAACTAATTGACTTTTCTTTGTGTTTCATTTTTCATTAATGTTTCATTAAGAAGAAATGGTGATGGATTGTTAATTTGATTGTGATAATCATGATGGAATATGTCTATCAAAGCATAACATTGTACATCTTGAATATATACAATCTCTGGCAAATAATTTAAAATAATATATTTTTGTTTTTAAGGTTATATATTTGAAATATATATATATAGATTCAATGTACCTTGTTCTTTCATATATTTGTATTTTCTTTAATTTACCTGTGTGAGACTAAGAGTGGTGTTCTGTTATGAGTGTGTTTCTGTTCGTTTCTCTTTGCATGTTTGTCATTTCTACTTGATGTATGCCCTTGAAGTGGGATTTTGGTTTATAGAATAATAACTGATACTTTTATTATAAATTTTCCTTCTTTGTATTACAAAGGATTTAAAAAATTTTTTTTGCATAAATTGCACTGTATGTCTGGTATCAGTATTGCAAATCCTGTTTTCTCCATGATTGCATTTGTTTCACATATGTTAGTCTGTGTATTGCCTTTTATTCATAATATTTCTGGATTATTTTGTTTTAGTTGTATCTATATGTTATCTTGCATAGAGTGTAGATTTTTATTTTGCTTTCAGGATGAATCTGAAATGTTTTTTCTTATCTTTTAAGTTCTGGTGTACTTGTATAGATTGTGCAGGATTGTTACATAGGTATATACAGGCCATGGTGGTTTCCTGCATCCATCCCCCTGTCACTTACATTAGGTATTTTTCCTAATGCTATTTCTCCCCAAATTCCCCACTCAATGCTACTCCTTCCCTAGCCTCCCAGCCCTCATCAGATGCGATGTTCCCTCCCTGTGTCCATGTGTTTTCTTTGTTGAGCACCCACTTATAAGTGAGAACATGGATTGTTTGGTTTTCTGTTCTTGTGTCAGTTTGCTGAGAATGATGGCTTTTAGTTTAATCCATGTTGCTGTAAAGGACCTTAAATCTTCATTTTTTATGGGTGCATAGTATTCCATGGTGCATATGTGCCACATTTTCTTTATCCAGTCTATCATTGAGAGACATTTGGGTTGCTTCCGAGTCTCTGCTGTTGTAAACAGTGATGCAGTGAACATAGGTGTGCATTTGTCTTTATAATAGAATGATTTATAATCCTTTGGGTATATACCCATTAATGAGATTTCTGGGTTAAATGCTACTTCTGTTTCCAGATCCTTGAGGAACCGCCACACTGTCTTCACAATGGTTGCACTAATTTACATTCCCATCAACGGTGTAAAAACTTTCCTATTTCTCCACATTCTCTCCAGCATCTGTTGTCTCCAGATTTTTTAATGATCACTGTCCTAACTGGTGTGAGATGGTATCTCAGTGTGGTTTTGATTTGCATTTCTCTAATGACCAGTGACGATGAGCATTTGTTAATCTTTTTTGGCCACATAAACGTCTTCTTTTGAAAAATGTGCATAGCCTTCACCCACTTTTTGATGGGATTGTTTTTTTCTTGTAAATTCGTTGTAGTTTTTTGTACATTCTGGATATTAGCCCATTTTCAGATGTGTAGCTTGCAAAAAATTTTTCCCATTCTGTTGGTTGCCGGTTTATTCTCATGAGTGTTTCTTTTGCTGTGCAGAAGCTCTTAAGATTAATTAGATCTCATATGTCTATTTTGGCTTTTGTTACCACTGCTTTTGGTGTTTTGGTCATGAAGTCCTTGCCTATGCGTATGTCCTGAATGGTATTGCCTAGGTTTTCTTCTAGGGTTTTTATGGTGTTAGGTCTTATGTTTAAATCTTTAATATGTCTGGAGTTAATTTTTGTATAAGGTGTAAGGAAGGGGTCTAATTTCAGTTTTCTGAAAACAGCCAGTTTTCCCAACACCTGTTATTAAACAGGGAATCCTTTCCCCATTGCTTGTTTTTGTCAGGTTTGTCAAATATCAGATGGTTGTAGATGTGTGGCATTACTTCCAAGGACTCTGTTCTGTTCCATGTGTCTATATATCTGTGTGGGTACCAGTATCATGCTGTTTTGATTACTGCAGCCTTATGTTATAATTTGAAGTCAGTTATCATGATGCCTCCAGCCTTTTTCCCCCCCGCCGCCCTTAGGATTGTCTTGGCTATGCAAGTTCCTTTTTGGTTCCAGATGAAGTTTGTTTTTTTTTTTTTTCCCTCCGGTTCTGTGAAGAAGTTCACCTGTAGCTTGATGGGGATAGAATAGAAACCACAAATTACTTTGGGCAATATGGCCAGTTTTACAGTATTGATCCTTCCTAACCATGAGCATTGAATGTTTTTCCATCTGCGTCCTCTCTCATTTTCTTGAGCAGTGGTTTGTAGTTCTCCTTGAAGATGTCCTTCCTGTTCTTTGTTAGTTGTATTCCTAAGTATTTTATTCTCTTTGTAACAATTGTGAATGGTAGTACGCTCATAATTTGGCCTTCTATTTGTCTGTTATTTGTGTATAGGAATGCTTGTGATTTTTGCACATTGATTTTGTATCCTGAGACTTTGTTGAAGTTGCTTATAGGCTTAAGGAGATTTTGGGCTGAGACAATGGGGTCTTCTAAATATAAAATCATGTCATCTGAAAATAGAGACAACTTGACTTCCTCTTTTCCTAATTGAATAAACTTTATTACTTTTAGCATTAAACCAGAGTGAGATGCACGTCTCAGGAAATCAGCTCAGAAATTGTAACGGCAGAAAAAAAAACTCACCTTTTTATATAACAAGGAGATATAACTTTTAATGTACAGATTCTCAAGGTAAGTAATAACTTGTCCTCAAGGGGACTTTACAGTCCCATTTGTCACACACCTTTCATTTTAAATTTTCTTAGTAATTGGGGTAACCATCTGTGTTAGACATTTGGCTTTATCCAAAGAAAAAATAAACTTCTTATGCCTTTATAAAAGGAGGTTTTCTTGCAACTTGGAGAAAGTTACCTGCTGAACTTACCCTCCCAGACTCCTACTGAACCTGAGAAATGGAGGTGTTATCTTCCTTGATAATTTTCAAAGTGATGATTCCCAGGCTTTGAGAACAGCATCCTTGGGTCTTAAAACTAAAAAAAGACTAAGTTATGTTTTAAGAATATTTACATACATTTCAAAATGACAAAGATGTACAAGCTTTCTAAAGTAAATGCCCTAGGAAAAGGTGCTTCTTTTCTTACTTTGAACGTGGAGAATATATTAGTCAGTTAGTCACTATAGGCTTCCTAACAAAACACTACGGATTGGCTAACTTAAACAACAGATATTATTCCCTCACTGTTCTCGAGGCTGAAAGGCCGAAAGGAAGGTGCCAGTGGTGTTGGCTTTTGGTGAGCCTGCTCTTCCTATCTTGGAGACAGTTACCGTTTCACTCTCTGCCATGTGTGCTTTTCCCCATGCACAGGGAGAGAGATCTCTTGTGTCTCTTACTCATCTTAGAAGAACATCAGTCCGATCATACTGAAGCCCCATCCTTGCCATCTCATCTAACCTCAGTTAACTCTTTAAAGGCCCTTCCAATAAAGTCACACTGGAGGGTCGGACTTTCACATACAAATTTAGTGTGGGGCACAATTCAGTCCTTAACAAAGAGTTGAGCTTCTTATTTTTAGTTGGTATTTGTCCTTATGGGACTAGCCAGCCAGGCTAAGTCCTTCTCATCGTGGGGCATGTGTTGGAAGAAGAGATGATCATAAGAGAGTACATGTATCACTTGCAAGTAGTAATCAAGGAAAGAAAGAGTGATGAGTGAAGGCCCTTGGTTCAAGGATGAGAAGATACCAGCCAGCTCCTGGTTAGCCAGGCAGTAAATAGAGCATTCCTGATGATTTTCTAAGAATGGAGCTAGAAAAACCAATTCATGGAAGCAGAATCATCTAGATAATCAGTGATATAACTAAGCTGTACAGACTATTAGGCCATCAATCAATAATTTATCAACATTCCACTTACATATTAATTCATTTATTTATGCACGCAACATTTAATCACCCCTAGATTCATTGTACACACCAGTATGGCTGAAAACTACACAGACAATTCTTTCCTTCCTGCAATCACTCCCTATCACTGTAGATTTTATGAAACTATTAATTAGGTTTCAACTTAGATTTCAATTTCAAACTGTTGTCATGTTGATTTTACACAAATATTTATGAAGGGAAATGACAGAATTCTCCTCCTACCATTACAGTTCACAAAACCCATGAAACATTTACATGGCTTGAAGCATCATATGTATTCACTTTATGGTGAGAAAACAGTTATCTGCATTTCTTCCCAGTTTTAAAAAACAACTATCAACTAATTGATATAGTATAACTCACTCAAAATGACTGAAAGACAGTCTGGACAAATTTACAAGATTATGTAGT
Organism: Sapajus apella; assembly: GCF_009761245.1. Lineage (NCBI taxonomy): Eukaryota > Metazoa > Chordata > Mammalia > Primates > Cebidae > Sapajus > Sapajus apella. The sequence continues at coordinate 11,960 of NW_022438354.1, forward strand.
CTGATAACATCCACAGATAGATCGTAAACTTGCATCTAAGGAGTTGGGGATGAGTCTTCAGGAACCCAGTACTTCACTCTTCTCAATTTATGGTCATTCTGTTGGTAGAGTGCATTTCATCACTGGAGGCAGACGTTACACTGCTCCTCCCCTCAGGAAATCAGGCTTAGAGGAAGGCCAGATGGGACTGAGCCTCCACCCAGCTCCCCATGCCCATCCAACACTCTGATTCTCTACCCTGTGCATCATCTCTACGCAAACAGCAAGCATCTTTTTACTTTATTCAGTCAAATAAAAAGACTTTTTCAAGGTAAGATATTGACATGTTCAGTAATAAAATATTTGAAGTCAGGTTAGACATGTTTTAATGACTGAGTCATATTTTAAAGAGATCAAAGAGATGAGGCTTCATTGTGCATTTGTTATACCAAGTTTCAGACAAGACTACCATGGGCCGTGGGCACTAAGCATGGGTGAATCATTTCAATCTCAGGAAGACAGGTTTTGTGCTGTATTCTGTATTAGGCAGAATCAGAAAGTAGAGAGATTGGAGAGTCCTAGATAAGATGATAGAGAATGGGTAGGACACCCTTCTCCTGACCAGCAGACTGCTGGTTAACCTCGACTTTGTCCTCACCTAGCTTCCCACATGGCTCATCAATAGCAGTGGGGCATAATGTGTTATCTGCTGAAATGCAAAGGAAACACTGATACATTTTAAATTTATTTCCTCGAGTAAATTGAACTTTCCCCTAAAATATGGTCACATTATTAATGACTTTAAATCTTGGCTCTGCCACTTACTATGTGTAACATTAAGTAAGTAATTTAACTTTTCTCTGTCTCATTCCCTCATCTGTAAAATGAGGTTGACAATAGTGTCCCCTGAGGGTGGTTGGTGAGAACATTAAATAAATCAACATATGTAAACCTCCCAGAACAATGCCTAGTGCATAACAAATGCTTCATAAGAAGATTCTTTATTTTATTTTATTTATTAGGATGCAGGTGGTATTTGGTTACATGAGTAATTTCTTTAGTGATGTGTGAGATCCTGGTGCGCCCATCGCCTGAGCAGTATACAGGCATTGTATTTGCTGCCTTTGTCCCTTGTATCTCCCCCTCCCCCAAATCACCAAAGTCCACTGTGTCATTCTTAAGCCTTTGTGTCCTCATAGCTTAATTCCCACATATCAGTGAGAACATACAATATTTGGTTTTCCATTCTT
>NW_022438354.1:13288-15572 GCF_009761245.1 Sapajus apella
GAGACGGAGTTTCGCTCTTGTTACCCAGGCTGGAGTGCAATGGCGGGATCTCGGCTCACCGCAACCTCCGCCTCCTGGGTTCAGGCAATTCTCCTGCCTCAGCCTCCTGAGTAGCTGGGACTACTGGCACGCGCCACCATGCCCAGCTAATTTTTTGTATTTTTTTTAGTAGAGACGGGGTTTCACCATGTTGACCAGGATGGTCTCGATCTCTTGACCTCGTGATCCACCCGCCTCGGCTTTCCAAAGTGCTGGGATTACAGGCGTGAGCCACCGCGCCCGGCCCGGTTTTCCATTCTTGAGTTGCCTCACTTAGAATAATTGTCACTAGTCTCATATAGGTCAAGGCAAATGCTGTTAATTTTTTCCTTTTTTTTTTTTTTTTTTTTTTTTGGCTGAGTAGTATTCCATCATGTATATGTATGCCAGTTTCTTCATCCTCTCATTGATTGATGGACATTTGGGTTGGTTCCATGATTTTGCAGTTGTGAATTGTGTTGCTCTAAACATGCATGTGCAAGTATATTTTTCAAATAATGACTTTTTTTTTTTTCTGGGTAGATATCCAGTAGTGGTATTGCTTGATATAATGGTAATTCTACTTTTGGTTCTTTAAGGAACTCCACCCTGTTTTTAGTAGTGGCTGTACTAGTTTACATTTCTTCTAGCAGTGTAGAAGTGTTCCCCTGATTGCCGCAAACACGCCAACATCTACTGTTTTTGTTTTTTAAAAGATTATTTGATTATGGCCATTCTTGCAGGTGTAACGTAGTATTGCATTGTAGTTTTGATTTGCATTTCCAACATCATTAGTGATGTTTAGCATTTTTTTAACTGCTTGCTAGCCATTTGTATATCTTCTTTGGAGAATTGTCTATTCATGTCTTAGCTCACTTTTTGATGGGGTTCGTTGATTTTTTTCTTACTGATTTGTTTGAGTTTGTTGTGGATTCTGGATATGAGTCCTTTGTCGGAAGTATATATTGTGAACATTTTCTCTCACTCTGTGAGTTAACTGTTTATTCTGCTGACTGAGGTTGACAATATTGTCCCCTGAATGTGGCTGGTGTTCTTTTTGCCATACAAAAGCTCTTTAGTTATGTCCCAACTATTTTTGTTTATATTGCAATTGCTTTTGAGTTTTTAGTCATTAAATCTTTGCCTAAGCCAATGCCTAAAAGGGTTTTTCCAATGTTATCTTCTGGAATTTTTACAGTTTCAGGTCTTAGGTTTAAGTCCTTAATCTGTCCTGAGTTGATTTTTGTATAAGGTGAGAGATGAGGATCCAGTTTTATTCTCCTACATGTGGTTAGCCAGTTATCCCAGCTCCATTTGTTGAAAAGGGTGTCCTTTCTCCACTTGATGTTTTTGTTTGCTTTACTTGAGATCAGTTGGCTGTAAGTATTTGGCTTTACTTCTGCGTTTTCTATTCTGTTCCATGGATCGATGTGCCTGTTTTTATACCAGTACCAAGCTGTTTTGGTGACCATGGCCTTATACTTTGAAATCAGGAAGTGTGGTGCCTCCAGATTTGTTCCTTTAACTTAGTCTTGCTTTGGCTGTGTTGGCTCTTGCTTGTTTCCATATGAATTTCAGAACTGTTTTTCTAACTCTGTGAAGAATGATGGTGACATTTTGATGGGAATTGCATTCTGTCTGTACATTGCATGCATTTGTACATTGCAGTATGCCCATTTTTAGAATATTTATTCTACCCACCCAGGAGCATGGATGTGTTTTCATTTATTTGTGTCATCTATGATTTCTTTCATCTGTGTTATGTAGTTTTCCTACTAGAGATCTTTCCACCCTGTTGTTAGATATATTCCTAAGTAAGTGTGTGTGTGTGTGTATTTTTTTTTTTTTTTTGACAGCAATTGTAAAAGAGTTTAAGTTCTTGATTTGATTCTCTGTTTTGTCGCTGTTGGTGTATAGAAGAGCTGATTTGTGTACATTAATCTTGTATTGGGAAACTTTGCTAAATTCTTTTATCAGTTTTATGAGCTTTCTCTAGGAGTCCTTTGGGTTTTCAAGGTAGATGATCATATTGTTAGCAAACAGGGTCAGTTTGATTTCCTCTTTACCTCTTTGGATGCCCTTTATTTCTTTCACTTGTCTGATTGCCCTGGCTAGGATTTCTGGTACTGTCTGGAAGAGGAGTGGTGAAAGTGGCCATCCATGTCTTGTTTTCATTCTCAGAGGGGCTGCTTTCACCTTTTCCCCCTTCAGTATTATGTTGGCTGTGGGTATGACATAGGTGGCTTTTACTAATTTAAGATATGTC
>NW_022438355.1:0-69 GCF_009761245.1 Sapajus apella
AAGAAGCTGTGGACCTGGGCAAGAGCAGTTCTTTTTGTTGTTTGAGGTCTGGGCAGCTTGATATCTGGG
>NW_022438355.1:79-4429 GCF_009761245.1 Sapajus apella
GAGCAGTTCTTTTTGTTGTTTGAGGTCTGGGCAGCTTGATATCTGGGCAGGAGCAGTTCTTTTTGTTGTTTGAGGGCCACACAGCTGTGGGCCTGGGCAGGAGCAGTTCTTTTTGCCTTGTGAGCACCACCCAGCTGGTGATCTGTACAGGAGGAGTTCTTTAGTTTCAGTGTCACACGGCTGTGGACCTGGGCAGGAACAGTTCCTGCGTTACTTTGGGGCCACACAGCTATGGACCTGGGCAGGAGCAGTTCCTTTTTTAGTTTGAGGGTCACACAGCTGGGGATCTGGGCAAGAGCAGTTCTTACTTTAGAGGACCTGACAGCTGCGCACCTGGGCAGGAGCAGTTCTTTGTGTTGTTTGAGGTCCTCACAGTTGCCGACCTGGGCAGGAACAGTTCTTTGTGTTGTTTGAGGGCCGCACAGCTGCTGACCTGGGCAGGAGGGGTTTTACTGTAGTCCATGCAGATGGGGTTCTGTGCAGGTATGGTTCTTACCTTAGGTTCGTGGCCGCAGCTGGGTACCTGGGTAGGAATAGTTTTTACTTTAGTATGAGGGCTGCACAGCTTGGGATTTGGGCAGGAGGGTTCTTAGTTTATTTTGAGGGCCGGGCAGCTAGGCACTTGGGCAGCAATGGTTCTTTCTTTAGTTTTAGGGCTGCACAGCTGGGGACCTGGGCAGGAGGGGTGCTTATTTTAGTTTGAGGGCTGCGGAGCCTCAGACTTGGGCAGGAGCAGTTCTTTCTTTAGTTTGAGGACCGTGCAGCTGGGGACCAGGACAGGAGTGGTTCTTACTTTAGTTTGAGGGAGGAGGAGCGGTTTTTGCTTTAGTTAGAGTCAGAGATTCCAGAGAATCCAGTGCTGCTGCTGTAGAGTAAGGGTAGGTTAGCTGGAATCCTTGGGAGGAGTCAGTGATGCTGTTACGTCTGAGGTTCTTGGAGCTAAACATGGAGCCAAAGTTGGGAAGGAGAGAGAGAGTCACAGGAGGGCACCTGAAACTGTAGATGTAGCTGTACACCAAGCAAGCTAAGCCTGGGAGTGTCTCAGGCCTTGGTATCAATGCTTTCTCTTTCCTCCTACACAGTTGGGATTTGTTTTCTGTCTCACAAGACAGAAAGACCCTGATCAATATCCTCAGGAATTGAAAAGCTTAAAAAAACTAAATGATGTTGGCAGTAATAATAATAGTAGAAATTTAACCAGGATTATCCTGATAGAGACAAAATCACACATACACACAATATATGTCTTTTCAATAGTTAGTAAAATAAAAATAAATAGAAAAATAGGACCAAGTGAAGCTCTATAAAGTTGTTTCATGGAGAAGGGGTGAAGGACAGAGGTGAATCTGAGAGTTGCTGCTGATGGACACATGGAGAACTTACCATTTTCCTCATGTGGTTTCAGTGTATGATGATCTTCTGTGAGACCTGGCAGCTGAGTTGCTTCACACAGCTGGGGATGCAGTGGGTGTCACAGAAGGTCCCCGTTGCAGCTGGTCCTGCCCCTCTGCTGTGATGAGTGTGGCTCTGATCTCCAACAACTGACTGTGTTTTGAGGGGAGGCCAGGCCTGTGAGCACAAGGGTATCCATGGTGAGGTTCCGTGGGTGGAACGTCTTGGATGTGCTTGAGGTTCCTTCCTGATGCTCATCTGCCATCTTGCTCTTTAATGCATCTTGTTTATACCTGTCTTCTCAATACTGCATAGGAAATAAGCACTTGTATAATATGGGTCAGGTATAAGGAATGTTCACACATTGGACACACGGGACCTCCACCAAGTTTAGGGAATAGAATCTGAAGAAACCAAACTTTGGATGCTCTGGAGGCCCCTCCCAAATCCCAGTTCCTTCCCTTCTCCTTCAGAGGGAGTCACTTTCTGCTTTAGTCTTTATCATTCCTGTACTTTTCTTCGTGGTGCGTTTCTTTCCCCGCATTTGTACGCATCCCTAAACAATACTGCATGTGGTTTTTGAACACTCTGTTGTCTTTTTGAGACAGTGTCTTGCTCTGTTGCCTTGGCTGCAGTTTTTAACTTTGATGTGAAGAAGTCTCCTGTGTGGCTGCTTCTCTGCTGCACTGGCTCTGAGCATTTTCTCCATGTCGATTTTCATCCTCTGTTCTCTTCCTGAGACCCATCCACACTGACCTGATTCATTTTCATTGCTGCATGATCTCTCGTCATGGACAGGACTGTGGGAAATGTCTTCATTTTCCTGCTGATGAGTGTTTGACCAAGTGGGCCCCTAGGACTGTGTTACTGTGAAGGTTCTTGGGCATTTCTTTTGTACACAAGTCCAGTTTCTTCTGGTCAGTAGCTTTCAATTTCATCCCGGTAAGAAATGTAATTTTCCTCATAACCCACGACACACACCCTTTCATAAGCAATCATAGCAAAAATAATTCACAATAATTCTTAGTGGTGGGTGAGCATTCCTGTGGCTCTCCATTCTCCCCAACACTTGCACTGATTGTGGGATTTTTGCCAATCTGGTGGGTGTCACCTGGTATCTCACCCTGTTAGGCTGAGACCCTCTTCCTGTTTTTATCGGCCATGCCTCCACATTTTTTTCTTCTGTGAAGGGCTGGTTCAACTCTTTTGCCATGTTTCTGTTTACTTGTTTAAATTTTTGCCTTTTTCTTTTATTATTACTATTACTATGTTTTTGAGATGGAGCCTTGCTCTGTCCCCCAAGCTGGAGTGCAGTGGCACAATCTCAGCTCACTGCAACCTCTGCCTTCTGGGTTTAAATGATTCTCCCACGTCAGCCTTCCAAGTACCTGGAATTACAGGTGTGTGCCACAATGCCCAGCTAATTTTTGTATTTTTATTAGAAACAGGGTTTCACCATGCTGGCCAGGCTGGTCTCAAACTCCTGACCTCAGGTGATCTGCCTGCCTCAGCCTCCCAAAGGGCTGGGATTACAGGCATGAGCCACCGGGGCAGGCAGGCGGGGCTTGTAGGCTGCTGTGAGGACTTGGCTCCCTCTCTGAGTAGGGTGGGATTAGCAGGGTTTTTAACCAGAGGAACCATGGGGCTGCCCTTAGTATTTCTGCCATGGTTGGCTCAGCTGAATGCACCTCTTGAACAAGACTTGGCCTTGGACACCCAGAGGCCTGTGGTTGAGGGTTCCCTCCTGGCATGGCACTGACACATCCACGTTTGGCGCTTACACAGCGGGGCAGCCGGAGACCTGCTCTGCCTGGGCCTCTCGTCCATGGCATTTCTCAAGTTCATCCCCTCCCAAGTCTCTCCCATCTGTAAAGCCAATCACCTCTCTCTTCTACATGGAAACCCCGTCAGCACCTCCCTGACTCACAGGGCATCCTGTCAGCATCACAGTCCTGACTTTCCCATGTGGTGAAGCCCACGGGACCTCTGATGGACCAGGACAGTGCCAGCTCTAAGACATCCCCTGAAACTCACAGGAAGAGCAGACCAAGAAGACGGGAAGAGCACAGGGCACAGGCAGCAGAAATACCCATGATACTGTCAGAGACAAAGGAAGATACGGCCATGGCTGATACAAAACGCTACTTGAAATTTGTCACAGGCCTAAACGTAGAACATGACACTCTAAAACCTTTAGATAAAAATGGGAAAATTTGCACAGCCTCGGGTTTGGTGAAAAGTTCTTAGATCTGACGCCAAAAGCATGATTCATAAAATAAAATATTGACCAATTAAATTTAGTCATAAATTTAAAATTGTGACTCTATATAGCAATATAAGAATTTAAAGAGAATGAAAGTACAAACTATGGTCTAGAAAAAAATATTTGTGGATCACACATTTCACAACGTACTGGCACACAGAATATATGAAGAAACGTTAAAACTTAACCATTAGAAAGTGAAAACCTCAGTATAAAAGAGAGGGCGAATATTTGAATGGAGGCCTCATCAGAGAAGGTATCAGGAGGGCAGATTGCCCAGGACAGACACTCAGCATCACAGAGATGTTGGAGAAACACTGATCAGCAATCCCTCTGCAAATCCATTAGAATGTCTAAAAACAGAAACCAATGGCCAACCCAGGCTCTAGTGATGACGCAGAGGAACTGGGACCCTCCTAAGCTGCAGTGGGAATGGTAAGGGTCCCACCATGCTGGAAAGTGGTCTGGAAGTTTCTTATTAATTTAACCCATCGTTACCACGTCATCCAGTAACCCCACTCCTGGAATGCCCACCAAGAGAAAATGTAAATGCGTGCACATCAACCTGCACGGGAGTGTTTAAACCTATTCCTCATTACCAATAACTGGACAAGAACAAAGTGTCCATCGGCAGGAGAAGGTGTGAACCAATGCAACGCTTCCACACAGGGGACTCCAGCCAGCATGGAAAGATG
>NW_022438355.1:4439-15563 GCF_009761245.1 Sapajus apella
ACATCAGCTGAAGGGGCTCAGTGCCTTCCTATCTCGTTCCCAAAACCCCTGCATATGATTTTAAACTGAGTGTGGGTCGTGCCTTTTACAGTGATATGGACTCCAGATCTTTAGAATAAAATGCTCCAAGGTTTAACTCAAAAGCTTGTCTTCTTTACTTTGCATTTTACATGTATGTCTTTGGTAATATCATCATCAGTTGGGCCCAAGAGGGAGCAAAGATCTCATGGTGCTGATTAAAGGGATAGTCTCCAGGGCCTGAGGTCTGAGAAGGAACACATTCCTCAGCTAGGATGAAATAAACACAGATGGTGAAGCCACCCTGGGTCACTGCAGAGGAGAAAGCGCCCATTACCGAGTGGCCACAGAATCACCGAGAATCACAGAATCACTGAGCTCGTTTAGGAAGGAGAATGAGGCAGCATCTCCGCCGTTTCCCTCTCCCTGCCCTCCCTCTCTCTTTTTCTCTTTCATCTTTCATCTTGGTCTAACTGGGCTTGTTTGCCTTCAGCATCCCTAGGAAACTTCATGAAACCAATGTTATCAAGCTCAATTTGCAGTTAAAAAATCGAGTGCAGAAAGGTCAAATGATTTGCTCCCGTTTGCCCAGCCAGTGTCTGGCAGCGTTTGGTTACACTGGAGTTCAGGGGTGGCCACACATTTTGTGGTCTTTCTATTCTTTCTGATGCATAAAGTTTTCATTTAAATGAGACTTATTATAATGCATAACACAATTTTGAAAGGCGAAGACAAAGATACTGACATCTGAGAAACCCAACCTGCTCACACAAATTCACATTATTCATCACCTTTCCCAAATTTACTGTGACGTGGGGGATTTTGGTCGGCAGTGCCCTCCCAACCCCAATGCTTCCTCTGATCAAATTCCACATGATTCCTTGGCTTTCCTTTCCCATAAATGTCACTGAAACACTTGCCTCCTGAAGGAGAGAGTGATTTTATGCAAATTTCCTTACTCATCATTAATTTTGAAGGCCAACATTCATCAAGGAAGGAAAACTGTTTCTAAAAGGCACACACATCTTATATGAATCATTGCTTAATGTAAGAAATCTGATTTTGTGGGAAGTGTTTCTTTAAAGTTGTTTGCATATATAGTAATTTAATGCCATTCTACGGGACTTTAAGACAAAGAGCCTCCGTTAGCAGAACTGGGGTGGGCACACAGGTTTGGAGCTGCCCACGTCTTTTCTCAGCCTGCACATCCCAGAAAGCATTTGCTGATCACACTAACAATCAGGGGCATCTTTCACAAGCAAGGACTGATGAGTGTGCAATTCTGAGGAATCCGAAATGAAGGGCTGGAAAAGAGAAGGCAGCCTGGCTGAATGAATGTGCTCATCAGACACCCTCACCAAGGTCTCCCTCATCTGACAACCTTGTTCCTCCTAGAAGCCAGGTCCCCTCAGAGCCACCAGGAGCGGGGGAGGGGACATCCATAGTCAACAGGCTGGGGCTTCACCCTGAGATTCCTCCACCATCATGGCAGGGGAGTGGGGCTTCAGGGACCATGGACCTTCCCTCAGAATGCGGCACTGGGGAGTGAGGGGTCAACTGCGGGCCCCTCAGCCCAGCTGTGGAAAGTTGAACTCATCCCTCACAGGAGCAAGGCTTCCTTCAGGAATCTTTCCTGAAGGAAAGTCTTTCCTGACACACACTCCGTGTCAAGAGGTGGCTGACCCAGGACTGGTGTCAACATCAGAAATAGCTGCAGCCTTTTGTGGTCATGGATCAGATAACTATTTGTATGATGCCTCTGTCCTTAATCTATTCTAAACAATCCCAATCAAATCTAAGTAGGTTTTCTGTAGTAATTAACATTAATTTTCAGCTGCTTCTAAAATTTATGGAAAATAGCCAACAGGCTGAACAAAATTGGAAAGCTTATCCTGTCTGATGTCAAGACCTCCTCTAAAGGAGGAGTCACATTTGTGACTGTGGTATTGGCCTCAGACAGACACTCAGATCAAAAGGGCAGAACAGAGCTCAGAAATAGGCCATAGGTTCCACGGGTATAGCACTGACTTTTCAGTTGGGATGCCAGTGCTTCATGAGAGCTTGCATGTGTGTGCTTTGTTTTTGTTCCTGGGACATTTCCTTTATTTCCTCTAAGCCTGGAAATGAGAAACACAATCATGATCTCATTAATCTGTAGCGGGAAGCTTCTTAGAATATCTGGTCTAAAGGTGCAGAAAACAGTGTGGTTACTCATCCCTGAGTGTCTGCAGAGCTCTGGGCATTCAGCCAGGTGCTTTGCATGCACCTTCTGTTGAATCCTCCCAACAATTCTATGAGGACCGTTCTGCAATCAGTCCTTTTACAGGAGTCCAGAGACCTGAGCAGCTCCTTCTCAGTCACAAACAAACCTGTGTCAGAGCAGACAGTTGGTGTCAGACCTGTGACCTCTCAGAGGTCCCACATGGACTCATTTCAATGATTGACAAGTTCAAAAAATCCCAGACAGGAGATCAGCTACTAGAATCTGGACAATCAACACCTCACCTGGGTGCTTCATTTAGATATTAATAGCCTTGTAGTAAAGCTGCGCAGGAAGGCAGGGCAAAATCAAGCTTGCCAAAGGCATAATTTTAAAAAAGACCCAAGGAGATGTGCTTGAGACAGAAATATTCTTCTGAGCACCCAGATTGCTGGTGAGCCAAGTCATTTCCCGACCTCTGTGGCATGAAGGGAGACCTGTTCTCAGGTCTAGTGTTCAGGTCTGTTCAACAGACTAGTGAAGGAAGATTCGACATGGAAGTGGATGCTGCATCCCAGTGTCCTCGCACATTAGAGTTGAAAACTAAACAAAAGGAGAGGACTCCTCTCAGCATCCCCATCTTCCTTTTCTGACCCAGATGAAGGGCATGATGTGTATTAACAAGAAACATGAGCACCCCTCCCCAGAAGCACCAGGGTGGGGGGAGTGCAGGATGAGGGTGGGCGGCTTATTCATTATTATCGATCCATTTGGTACATTGTGCCCCATTGCCTCGGCCATACCAGAGTTTAGGGGATTCTTTTTTCCTGCTAATGAGCCCATCCATCTTTCAACAGTGATGATACCTGCATGGAGAGAAAAAATGCAAACAAGCCCTCAGCACAAACACGCCAGCATGGAAAGCAGGTCATGGCAGGATGATGTCTTCTGGGCATGCAGAGCTTTACAGTTTGCTCCATGGGACACAAAGATATGTTTTCTCCAAAGAAGGTAAGTTTCTCCTAATTTCTGCCCATATCCAAATGTCACTCATTCTGTTTATTTTCTAACGTTCTCTTACCAGGTGATTAACCATCTTATTTAAAGAATGGTCTGCTCCATTTGAGGATCTATTTTTTATTGCTTAAATTTTGTGTGTCTCTCTCTCTCTGTGTGTGTGTGTGTGTGTGTGTGTGTGTGTGTGTGTGTGTGAGAGAGAGAGAGATGGAGTCTCACTCTGTCACCCAGGCTGTAGTGCACTGCTGTGGTTCTGCAACCTCTGCCTCCTGGGTGAAAGCTCAATGCAACCTCTGCCTCCTGGGTTCAAGTGATCCTCCTGCCTCAGCCTCCTGAGTAGCTGAGATTAGATATGCACCACCATACCCAGCTAATTTTTATTTCGTAGTTTTAGTAGAGACAGGTTTTCACCATGCTGATCTTAAACTGCTGAGCTCAGATGATCCACCCACCTTGGCCTCCTGAAGTGCTGGGATTACACAGGTGTGAGCCACTACTCCTGGACTCATTTCTTAAACTTCTTAATCATGATTTTTCTAACACATTCAGCCTCGTATGATGTCCTAAGGCAATGTGGACAAAGTAATTTATTGATTGGAAAATGTAGTAAAACGATTTACTATATTTCAGAATAAATAGATTCACAATGATAAAGTAAAAATATCGGGAATGGTCAATATTTATTTCAGTAAACATCTTCTAGGAAAAAAGTGTCTTGCAACTTGTGAGCCTCAAATATCTGAGACAGGTCTGTGAATTTAGAAAGCTTATTTGGCCAAGATTGAGGAATGTGCCCATGACCCAGCCTCAGGAGGTCCTGATAACATGTGCCCACGGTCAGGGCACAGCTTGGTTCTGTACATTTTAGGGAGACATGAGGCATCATTAATATATGTAAGATGTACATTGATTTCATCCAGAAAGGCAGGACAACTCCAAGCAGGGCTGGAGTCTCACAGGCATCACTCAGAGAGGGAAATGGCTTCTCTCCATGCAGGGGAACACGATTGTTTAAAAGGCTTCTACGGTGGGGCATTGGGTGGAAGGGAACATGGAGCTGAGAAGAGTTTAGCTTTTGCTTTTAACAGGGTGACTCATCAGCTGCAGATTGAGGGAACCAGCAGGCTGGAGCCGATTCCCCCAGGAACTGTGGCTGGTGGGGCTGCAGCCAAACACAGGTGAGGTCTGACCACACAACAGAGTCTTCAAATGACATTCAAGATGGGGAGCGACATGGATTCATCAATCAAAGCGAGTTCCTGTGTGTGTTTCCTGGGTTTCCGTGGACTAAGTGTGTCTGCTCACTCCTGCCAGGCCACTTGGTCTCTGTGCTCCCCTGGAGGTGAGTGTGCGGCCCGATGGAGGTGCCTGCAGCCTCCTGCCTGTGTGGGGAACACACATGTGAGAGTGACCAGAAGGAGGAGGCAGAGGAGGGAACCCTCAGAGCGGCTGGTCTGATGGGGCTCGTGGACATCTGCATTCCGAGTCTCTGGAGGGGCCATTCTACTCACACACAATTGATCCTCAGCCCAATAGAAATGTCTTCATGGCAGGTCCCTAGTCTGCACAAACATACAAAATATTCACCATTATGGATAAAAATATTCATAAACAGTGTTTCAGAAATTGTCTAGGCTTGTCAGTGTGTACAGGTGCCTTTCTGTGCTTCATGGTTGTGTGTCTGCACATATGCCTCTGTCTCTGTGTGTTCATGTGCATGTGTTTGGGGAGTGTGGAAGAGGCCACCTTGCTGAGGATGAGTCTGACCTGCCTCGCCATCTCCCCCATGATCCGCTGGTCATTCTTGCACAACGCTGGCCTATTGTTTGAAGCCGACTGGGTGCAGTGAATAACGTTTCATTTGTTTTCATAAAGCCGTGGTTGCAAAGCCAGAGTGAGATGCCGGTTAAGACATCACACGCCCTCGTCCTAGTCTGTTTCTCTGTCCACATATGCATGTACCTAAGGACTTCTAGCCAATATACACACAAAATATCTATAAATCCGTGAGACAAGACACGCAGCTCAGTAGCACAATAGTTAAAAACTTGTACCAGTGCTTCACAAAGAAAATATCCCAATAGCTGGTAAATGTGTTAAAGGGCTCATATCATTACTCTTCAGGAAACAAGGATTAAAACCCAAATGTGATGCTGCTGTATACTTACTACATGCTGAAATAAAAAAGGCAGAAACCTGAATCAAGTACTGGGAGTGGCACGAGGCAGCTGGAACTCGTGTGTGCTGTTGCGGAGTAGAGATAGACGCAGGTCAGGAAAACTACCTGCAGGAACTCACCAGGTCAGACGTGTAGAAAGTGCCTGAGAAGCCAGCCCTGCACTCACTCACCTTCTATCAGCCTCTGAGACATGATAGTAGCTCCTGTGACACAACATGTCTCCTCCTCAGTGTGCGCCTGGCCACCTGTGCACCTGAAGACATGGACTGGGATGGCCATAGCAGAGCGCTCGCAAACCCTAGCCAGGAGCCCAGCACTGCGTCCCTGTGCAGGGGACAGATGTCTGAAGATGAGAATTATCAGGGATTCACAGAAACTGCTCATCTGGATTTTCTACTCAAGGGAAAAGTGACAAATTCTGCTCACAAAGAGATAAGCAGGGCCGGGCAGGGTGGCTCACGCCTGTAATCCCAGCACTTTGGGAGGCCAAGGCGGGTGGATTACCTGAGGTCAGGAGTTTAAGACCAGCCTGGCCAACATGGTGAAAACCTGTCTCTACAAAAATACAAAAATCAGCTGGACGTGGTGGCATGTGCCTGTAATCCCAGCTACACAGGAGGCTGAGGTAGAAGAATCGCTTTAACCTGGGAGGCAGAGGTTGCAGTGAGCCAAGATTGCATCAGTGTGAGACTCCATCTAAAAAAGAAAAGATAAGCAGAACTTTCAAAAATGAAATTTTAATGCTAGTATTTAAACATTTTTTTCCATTTGCAAAATCAGAATGGAGCTAGGAGTGTGGCTCAGGGCTGGTTGCTCAGGCACCCTCGGGTTCCTGCTGGAACCTGTGGGCAGAGGCCGGACAACCCCCCCAGCAGTCTCCACACCCCCCAAGAGGGAGGACATTGCCAAGAATGTTGTTAATCATATTTGTTGACTTGTCAAGATGAGGACTTTGATGTATGAAACAACTGAGTAGTTGATTACAGTTAAACCATGGCAAATACTTTTGACTTAACATTTTCCCTCTCCAATATGCCCTATGAAGAGTCTGTCTTTTTCTCTTCACTTAAATGTTGTTAATCTCAATGTCCATGTAGCAACTATGGTGTTTTGCCTCTAAGACTTCAAAGTCCATTCAGCTTTAATCAAGGCCAAAAAAGAAATTTCATTACAGATTGTGGGCATTTTCATGAATTTGGTAGCCAATGCTAGCAAAAAATCAGCACTAGGAAGCACCTTCAGATGACTTTAAAGTAAAGCATTTTTATCTTGTTTAAATTAAAAATTAATGGAGGGCATTAAATTTTGATTTTTATAGTGAACAGTGATTCAGCACTCAATACACCTTGCTCCAGAAATATTAGAGCCTGGAATTTATGACAATAACGAATCCTGTTTTATTGAAATAATAGAGAAAAATGGATTGCAAGAAAGAAACATGGCAAACAATAAGTTGGAAAACTACTGTTATAAAATCATTCATTTTGGGGTAATACGCACTGCCTCTGGAATGATGAAACACTTTGGTATTGAGAGACTGAAACCAGAATTGTTATTCAGAACTCGGTACAACACCAAGGACAGGGACTCCCAAGCTGAAAATGAAGGACATACGTTGCTGTGTGCAGTGTCAGGGTGACAGGAGAAGCTCTGTTCTTTTTCGTTTTAATTTTTTAATTTCTCGAGACAAGGTCTTGCTCTGTCACCAGGACCGGAGTGCAGAGGCACAGTTGCAGCTCTCTGCAGCCTTGACCTCCTGGGCTTAAGCGATCCTCTCACCTCAGCCTCCCAATTAGCTGGGATCACAGGCACGCACCACCAGGCCAGGATAAATTTTAAAATTTTTTTGTAGAGATGAGGTTTCACCATATTGCCCAGGCTGGCCTCAAACTCCTGGGTGCAGGCCATCCTCCCAGCTTGACCTCCCACAGTGTTGGGATTATAGGCGTGAGCCGCCACACCAGCAGAAGCCCCTTTCTTGGAGTTCATGCCTGACTTTGCTCTGCTGAGGGTGGCCTGGCTGCAGGGTCCCCTGAGATGCCAAGAGGAAAAAGTGTTCTCAGACCTCCCTCCTCCTCCACTTGATGACAGCATCCGATCTGCTCTGCTTTACACCACATACCCCAAAGGAATCACCTTTGTAAGAGCTGACCACCTCTCAACCTGATAGGTTTTAAAACAACCAACCAAACAAATGACCTTCGTCCTGGGACTGAGGAAGCAGGGCTGACGACCCCATGTGTCACAGCATTTCAGGTGAGCCATTGGCAAAAAGGAAGACATGGCTGAGTCTTTCATGCCCCGTGGCCTGCGACTCCCCATCTGGGAATTTGCCCTGAAAATAGTCTAGAATGTGGGCTCAGATTGAACCAAATCACTGCACTGTTTTCAGTGTTGGGAATATGTTAAATTATTCACATCATGTTGTAGAATGTTTAACAACATAGAAAGCTATGGAACGAGGCCACCCCATGGTTTTGTCAATACCCAGCAGCCTCAGAGCAGATGTGGATGGCAGGTGCCCAGCAACAGTCAGACACGTAGCCAGTGCAGAGTCAGACACACAGCCAGAGCAGCAGCGCTGGGGACCCAGGTAGCAAAAATTGACTTTGCAGTGTTCCCATGGTCCAGCACTCAGCAACATGGACGTTTTGTGGAGGTGGTCACGAGGGATCCCCAGAGAGGGGAAGGAGGATCGCGGGGCCCCTGAGTGGTCACCACTTGGCACGACGAGGGCCTGAGCCTCCTGTGTAGACGCCTTCCGTGTAAGGCAGTGGAGTTGGAGCCATGTGGCTGGGCCTCGAGGGCAGCCTGAGGGACTGGGGCCCCCAACCAATGGCAAAAGGCTGGGGAGGCGCCCAGGGAGAAGGGAATGGGACCATCCAGACAGCACGGGGACCCGGCATGGTTGGGGGAGCGAGGAGGCAGGAATGTTGAGTTGTTGGGGGGAACCGGGGTGGAGCCCCCCACCCTTCTCTGTGACACCTGCTTCCCAGCAGGCCTGTAAGCCTCAGGGAGAGGGCGTGTCTGCTGTGGGGGAGGCTGGTTGGAGTAGGGACCACACCCTCCTGCTCCGAGTGCCCACTGGGATCCATAGCCCCAGCTCCGGCCACTCTGGAAGAGCAAAGCCTCTGTTTCCCTGGCTTTTTCAAAGCCAGACTTTGCCACCTCACTTGCTGTTTGAGAGGCCACATGTCTCCTTGGTAATCCGGGAGTCCCTGCCACCCATTGTTTTGGGCAGATGGTGTCCCAGTCATGCCTGGCACCCGGGTGTACACAGGCCTCATGACCCTCTGGCCAAAGTGCCTCGGAGCCGTGCCGCATGTTTCTCAGGGGGCTGCAACTTCTTTGGGATTATTATTATTATTATTACTGAGATAGCATCTTGGTCTGTTGCCAAGCTGGGACTAGAGTGCAGTGCTGCGATCATAGCTCACTGCAGCCTCAGTCTCCTTCAAGTGATCTTCTACCCTCAGCCTCCACAGTAGCTGGAGCCACCGGTGCCTGCCACTATGCCCAGCTAGTTTTGTAAAAAAATATTTTGTGTAGAGATGGGGTTTTGCTGTGCTGCCCAGACTGGTCTCGAACTCCTGGACTCAAGCGATCTGCCTATTTTGGTCTCCCAGAAGGTTGGGATTACAGGCGTGAGCCACTGCACCTGGCCAGTATTTTGAACGTGATGAAAAATGGTCTGAGGCTGGGCAAGTTTTCAGTGAAGAGAGAGAGGAGTGGGTTTGCTGGGGCAGACGGGGAGAACTCAAGTTATTTGGTGACTGAACCCCAGTAAGAATTGATATCTATGGAGTTAAATGGGCAAGTTACAAAGCCACATAGTGTGTACTGGCTTTTATAAAATAACTGTTGTTTTCTATAGCAACTTCTGCTACTGGATGTTTGTGGTCTAAAACATGCATGCACACATAGGCAGTAGCACCCATGCATGTGTGTATGCTTGCACATGCATGTACACACATGCACACAGGAGTGTATGGCTCCAGGAGGGCAGTGCTTGGCCTTGCTTGTTCCCTCATTGTCCTGCTGACGTAGACCCAGGCCTTGCCTGTCGTGTGTGGGCCTCAGGCCTCGGGAGTGTGGATTGCAGGTGCACCAATGAAGGAGGGGGAGTGATGGTGAGAGGGGCGAGTGCCAGCCAGGAGAAGTGAAGCCCTCATTCCTGGGACACTTGGTCAGGAGACCGGCCACAGGAGGAGCCTCCAGAGGGAGGGACCCTCTGTCCCCACAGCCCAGCTGGGCTTCCAGCCTGCTCCTCTGCCTGGCTCCTAGTGGCTCCTTAAAGAACGCTGCCTATTTTGTACTAACCCAGGAAAAAACGGAAGCACTAAGACAGCAGTAACAGTGTGTCTAATGCCACGGCATGAAATGTATTGCTCATAATAACGCTTGCTGTTAACAGAAAAATGAAATGATGTCTAAAAATAAAGCTTTAGGGAGACACAAAAAGTTAATAGAAAAGATAAAGTTGACAACTGCAGTCACAATGAAATGAGAAAAATAAAACCCACGAGAAATAACAATTGTACAGAAGAAAGAATAGGATCAATCACAACCCTTTGCAGCCAAGGAGAGGATGTAAACAATCTATCATGGTTTTCAGCTTAATTTTGTGTGACTACATAGTAAGTTTTATAGATTGTATTCCTTCATCAGATATTTTGTAGATCTGAGATTCAAACATCAAATTAAAACAGATTAAATCCCATTATACCTTTCAATTAAAAAAATCTAGCCGGGCGCAGTGGCTCAAGCCTGTAATCCCAGCACTTTGGGAGGCTGAGGCGGGTGGATCACGAGGTCAAGAGATCGAGACCATCCTGGTCGACACGGTGAAACCCTGTCTCTACTAAAAATACAAAAAATTAGCTGGGCATGGTGGCGTGTGCCTGTAATCCCAGCTACTCAGGAGGCTGAGGCAGGAGAATTGCCTGAACCCAGGAGGCGGAGGTTGCGGTGAGCCGAGATCGCGCCATTGCACTCCAGCCTGGGTAACAAGAGCAAAACTCCGTCCCAAAAAAAAAAAAAAAAAATCTAACACTTCTAAAAGTTAACTATTTTTTTTCATATGAGAAATCTGCAAGATCAAAATGCTATTAGAGACCAATGGCCTGTCCAGGTGCCTCATCTCACGCCTGTAATCCCAGCACTTTGGGAGGCTGAGGCTGGAGGATCACTTGAGCCCAGGAGTTCCAGACCACCCTGGGCAACATGGTGAAACCCAGTCTCTGCAAAATAAAAACAAAAACAAAAAACAAAAATTATCCAGGCATAGTGGCATGCACCTGTATTTCCAACTATTCAGGAAGCTGAGGTGGGAGGACTGTTTGATCCTGGGAGGTGGAGACTGCAGTGAGCTGTGATCGTGCCACTGCCCTCCAGCCTGGGTGATGGAGTGAGACCCTGTCTCCACAAAATGCAAACAAAAAACAAAACAATGCTTTCTTACTTTTTTGACCAAAAAAATACACTTATATACAAGAGATGGAAATGACCATTTCTTCAGGTAGTTAAATTAATTTGTGAAGTAATATTTTGGAAATTCTTAGTTCTTAAATGGCCTCACATTTTCAAGAATAAATAGGTGCCATTCTTTGGAAAATGGCAAGTCAGCAGATGATTCTGAAAGTGAAGGAGGCCATTTTGGCTTCAAAAAACATGGATTAGGGTTTTCTTCAAAACCTATATTATTTTGTGA
>NW_022438356.1:0-69 GCF_009761245.1 Sapajus apella
AAGAAGCTGTGGACCTGGGCAAGAGCAGTTCTTTTTGTTGTTTGAGGTCTGGGCAGCTTGATATCTGGG
>NW_022438356.1:79-4430 GCF_009761245.1 Sapajus apella
GAGCAGTTCTTTTTGTTGTTTGAGGTCTGGGCAGCTTGATATCTGGGCAGGAGCAGTTCTTTTTGTTGTTTGAGGGCCACACAGCTGTGGGCCTGGGCAGGAGCAGTTCTTTTTGCCTTGTGAGCACCACCCAGCTGGTGATCTGTACAGGAGGAGTTCTTTAGTTTCAGTGTCACACGGCTGTGGACCTGGGCAGGAACAGTTCCTGCGTTACTTTGGGGCCACACAGCTATGGACCTGGGCAGGAGCAGTTCCTTTTTTAGTTTGAGGGTCACACAGCTGGGGATCTGGGCAAGAGCAGTTCTTACTTTAGAGGACCTGACAGCTGCGCACCTGGGCAGGAGCAGTTCTTTGTGTTGTTTGAGGTCCTCACAGTTGCCGACCTGGGCAGGAACAGTTCTTTGTGTTGTTTGAGGGCCGCACAGCTGCTGACATGGGCAGGAGGGGTTTTACTTTAGTCCATGCAGATGGGGTTCTGTGCAGGTGTGGTTCTTACCTTAGGTTCGTGGCCACAGCTGGGTACCTGGGTAGGAGTAGTTTTTACTTTAGTATGAGGGCTGCACAGCTTGGGATTTGGGCAGGAGGGTTCTTAGTTTATTTTGAGGGCCGGGCAGCTAGGCACTTGGGCAGCAATGGTTCTTTCTTTAGTTTTAGGGCTGCACAGCTGGGGACCTGGGCAGGAGCGGTGCTTATTTTAGTTTGAGGGCTGCGGAGCCTCAGACTTGGGCAGGAGCAGTTCTTTCTTTAGTTTGAGGACCGTGCAGCTGGGGACCAGGACAGGAGTGGTTCTTACTTTAGTTTGAGGGAGGAGGAGCGGTTTTTGCTTTAGTTAGAGTCGGAGATTCCAGAGAATCCAGTGCTGCTGCTGTAGAGTAAGGGTAGGTTAGCTGGAATCCTTGGGAGGAGTCAGTGATGCTGTTACGTCTGAGGTTCTTGGAGCTAAACATGGAGCCAAAGTTGGGAAGGAGAGAGAGAGAGTCACAGGAGGGCACCTGAAACTGTAGATGTAGCTGTACACCAAGCAAGCTAAGCCTGGGAATGTCTCAGGCCTCGATATCAATGCTTTCTCTTTCCTCCTGCACAGTTGGGATTTGTTTTCTGTCTCACAAGACAGAAAGACCCTGATCAATATCCTCAGGAATTGAAAAGCTTAAAAAAACTAAATGATGTTGGCAGTAATAATAATAGTAGAAATTTAACCAGGATTATCCTGATAGAGACAAAATCACACATACACACAATATATGTCTTTTCAATAGTTAGTAAAATAAAAATAAATAGAAAAATAGAACCAAGTAAAGCTCTATAAAGTTGTTTCATGGAGAAGGGGTGAAGGACAGAGGTGAATCTGAGAGTTGCTGCTGATGGACACACGGAGAACTTACATTTTCCCCATGCGGTTTCAGTGTATGATGATCTTCTGTGAGACCTGGCAGCTGAGTTGCTTCACACAGCTGGGGATGCAGTGGGTGTCACAGAAGGTCCCCGTCGCAGCTGGTCCTGCCCCTCTGCTGTGATGAGTGTGGCTCTGATCTCCAACAACTGACTGTGTTTTGAGGGGAGGCCAGGCCTGTGAGCACAACGGTATCCATGGTGAGGTTCTGTGGGTGGAACGTCTTGGATGTGCTTGAGGTTCCTTCCTGATGCTCATCTGCCATCTTGCTCTTTAATGCATCTTGTTTATACCTGTCTTCTCAATACTGCATAGGAAATAAGCACTTGTATAATATGGGTCAGGTATAAGGAATGTTCACACATTGGACACACGGGACCTCCACCAAGTTTAGGGAATAGAATCTGAAGAAACCAAACTTTGGATGCTCTGGAGGCCCCTCCCAAATTCCAGTTCCTTCCCTTCTCCTTCAGAGGGAGTCACTTTCTGCTTTAGTCTTTATCATTCCTGTACTTTTCTTCGTGGTGCGTTTCTTTCCCCGCATTTGTACGCATCCCTAAACAATACTGCATGTGGTTTTTGAACACTCTGTTGTCTTTTTGAGACAGTGTCTTGCTCTGTTGCCTTGGCTGCAGTTTTTAACTTTGATGTGAAGAAGTCTCCTGTGTGGCTGCTTCTCTGCTGCACTGGCTCTGAGCATTTTCTCCATGTCGATTTTCATCCTCTGTTCTCTTCCTGAGACCCATCCACACTGACCTGATTCATTTTCATTGCTGCATGATCTCTCGTCATGGACAGGACTGTGGGAAATGTCTTCATTTTCCTGCTGATGAGTGTTTGACCAAGTGGGCCCCTAGGACTGTGTTACTGTGAAGGTTCTTGGGCATTTCTTTTGTACACAAGTCCAGTTTCTTCTGGTCAGTAGCTTTCAATTTCATCCTGGTAAGAAATGTAATTTTCCTCATAACCCACAACACACACCCTTTCATAAGCAATCATAGCAAAAATAATTCACAATAATTCTTAGTGGTGGGTGAGCATTCCTGTGGCTCTCCATTCTCCCCAACACTTGCACTGATTGTGGGATTTTTGCCAGTCTGCCGGGTGTCACCTGGTATCTCACCCTGTTAGGCTGAGACCCTCTTCCTGTTTTTATCGGCCATGCCTCCACATTTTTTTCTTCTGTGAAGGGCTGGTTCAACTCTTTTGCCATGTTTCTGTTTACTTGTTTAAATTTTTGCCTTTTTCTTTTATTATTACTATTACTATGTTTTTGAGATGGAGCCTTGCTCTGTCCCCCAAGCTGGAGTGCAGTGGCACAATCTCAGCTCACTGCAACCTCTGCCTTCTGGGTTTAAATGATTCTCCCACCTCAGCCTTCCAAGTACCTGGAATTACAGGTGTGTGCCACAATGCCCAGCTAATTTTTGTATTTTTATTAGAAACAGGGTTTCACCATGCTGGCCAGGCTGGTCTCAAACTCCTGACCTCAGGTGATCTGCCTGCCTCAGCCTCCCAAAGGGCTGGGATTACAGGCATGAGCCACCGGGGCAGGCAGGCGGGGCTTGCAGGCTGCTGTGAGGACTTGGCTCCCTCTCTGAGTAGGGTGGGATTAGCAGGGGATTTAACCAGAGGAACCATGGGGCTGCCCTTAGTATTTCTGCCATGGTTGGCTCAGCTGAATGCACCTCTTGAACAAGACTTGGCCTTGGACACCCAGAGGCCTGTGGTTGAGGGTTCCCTCCTGGCATGGCACTGACACATCCACGTTTGGCGCTTACACAGTGGGGCAGCCGGAGACCTGCTCTGCCTGGGCCTCTCGTCCATGGCATTTCTCAAGTTCATCCCCTCCCAAGTCTCTCCCATCTGTAAAGCCAATCACCTCTCTCTTCTACATGGAAACCCCGTCAGCACCTCCCTGACTCACAGGGCATCCTGTCAGCATCACAGTCCTGACTTTCCCATGTGGTGAAGCCCACGGGACCTCTGATGGACCAGGACAGTGCCAGCTCTAAGACATCCCCTGAAACTCACAGGAAGAGCAGACCAAGAAGACGGGAAGAGCACAGGGCACAGGCAGCAGAAATACCCATGATACTGTCAGAGACAAAGGAAGATACGGCCATGGCTGATACAAAACGCTACTTGAAATTTGTCACAGGCCTAAACGTAGAACATGACACTCTAAAACCTTTAGATAAAAATGGGAAAATTTGCACAGCCTCGGGTTTGGTGAAAAGTTCTTAGACCTGACGCCAAAAGCATGATTCATAAAATAAAATATTGACCAATTAAATTTAGTCATAAATTTAAAATTGTGACTCTATATAGCAATATAAGAATTTAAAGAGAATGAAAGTACAAACTATGGTCTAGAAAAAAATATTTGCGGATCACACATTTCACAACGTACTGGCACGCAGAATATATGAAGAAACGTTAAAACTTAACCATTAGAAAGTGAAAACCTCAGTATAAAAGAGAGGGCGAATATTTGAATGGAGGCCTCATCAGAGAAGGTATCAGGAGGGCAGATTGCCCAGGACAGACACTCAGCATCACAGAGATGTTGGAGAAATGCTGATCAGCAGTCCCTCTGCAAATCCATTAGAATGTCTAAAAACAGAAACCAATGGCCAACCCAGGCTCTAGTGATGACGAAGAGGAACTGGGACCCTCCTAAGCTGCAGTGGGAATGGTAAGGGTCCCACCATGCTGGAAAGTGGTCTGGAAGTTTCTTATTAATTTAACCCATCGTTACCACATCATCCAGTAACCCCACTCCTGGAATGCCCCCCAAGAGAAAATGTAAATGCGTGCACATCAACCTGCACGGGAGTGTTTAAACCTATTCCTCATTACCAATAACTGGACAAGAACAAAGTGTCCATCGGCAGGAGAAGGTGTGAACCAATGCAACGCTTCCACACAGGGGACTCCAGCCAGCATGGAAAGATG
>NW_022438356.1:4440-15544 GCF_009761245.1 Sapajus apella
ACATCAGCTGAAGGGGCTCAGTGCCTTCCTATCTCGTTCCCAAAACCCCTGCATATGATTTTAAACTGAGTGTGGGTCGTGCCTTTTACAGTGATATGGACTCCAGATCTTTAGAATAAAATGCTCCAAGGTTTAACTCAAAAGCTTGTCTTCTTTACTTTGCATTTTACATGGATGTCTTTGGTAATATCATCATCAGTTGGGCCCAAGAGGGAGCAAAGATCTCATGGTGCTGATTAAAGGGATAGTCTCCAGGGCCTGAGGTCTGAGAAGGAACACATTCCTCAGCTAGGATGAAATAAACACAGATGGTGAAGCCACCCCGGGTCACTGCAGAGGAGAAAGCGCCCATTCCCGAGTGGCCACAGAATCACCGAGAATCACCGAGCTCGTTTAGGAAGGAGAATGAGGCGGCATCTCCGCCGTTTCCCTCTCCCTGCCCTCCCTCTCTCTCTTTCTCTTTCATCTTTCATCTTGGTCTAACTGGGCTTGTTTGCCTTCAGCATCCCTAGGAAACTTCATGAAACCAATGTTATCAAGCTCAATTTGCAGTTAAAAAATCGAGTGCAGAAAGGTCAAATGATTTGCTTCCGTTTGCCCAGCCAGTGTCCGGCAGCGTTTGGTTACACTGGAGTTCAGGGGTGGCCACACATTTTGTGGTCTTTCTATTCTTTCTGATGCATAAAGTTTTCATTTAAATGAGACTTATTATAATGCATAACACAATTTTGAAAGGCGAAGACAAAGATACTGACATCTGAGAAACCCAACCTGCTCACACAAATTCACATTATTCATCACCTTTCCCAAATTTACTGTGACGTGGGGGATTTTGGTCGGCAGTGCCCTCCCAACCCCAATGCTTCCTCTGATCAAATTCCACCTGATTCCTTGGCTTTCCTTTCCCATAAATGTCACTGAAACACTTGCCTCCTGAAGGAGAGAGTGATTTTATGCAAATTTCCTTACTCATCATTAATTTTGAAGGCCAACATTCATCAAGGAAGGAAAACTGTTTCTAAAAGGCACACACGTCTTATATGAATCATTGCTTAATGTAAGAAATCTGATTTTGTGGGAAGTGTTTCTTTAAAGTTGTTTGCATATACAGTAATTTAATGCCATTCTACGGGACTTTAAGACAAAGAGCCTCCGTTAGCAGAACTGGGGTGGGCACACAGGTTTGGAGCTGCCCACGTCTTTTCTCAGCCTGCACATCCCAGAAAGCATTTGCTGATCACACTAACAATCAGGGGCATCTTTCACAAGCAAGGCCTGATGAGTGTGCAATTCTGGGGAATCCGAAATGAAGGGCTGGAAAAGAGAAGGCAGCCTGGCTGATTGAATGTGCTCATCAGACACCCTCACCAAGGTCTCCCTCATCTGACAACCTTGTTCCTCCTAGAAGCCAGGTCCCCTCAGAGCCACCAGGAGCGGGGGAGGGGACATCCATAGTCAACAGGCTGGGGCTTCACCCTGAGCTTCCTCCACCATCATGGCAGGGGAGTGGGGCTTCAGGGACCATGGACCTTCCCTCAGAATGCGGCACTGGGGAGTGAGGGGTCAACTGTGGGCCCCTCAGCCCAGCTGTGGAAAGTTGAACTCATCCCTCACAGGAGCAAGGCTTCCTTCAGGAATCTTTCCTGAAGGAAAGTCTTTCCTGACACACACTCCGTGTCAAGAGGTGGCTGACCCAGGACTGGTGTCAGCATCAGAAATAGCTGCAGCCTTTTGTGGTCATGGATCAGATAACTATTTGTATGATGCCTCTGTCCTTAATCTATTCTAAACAATCCCAATCAAATCTAAGTAGGTTTTCTGTAGTAATTAACATTAATTTTCAGCTGCTTCTAAAATTTATGGAAAATAGCCAACAGGCTGAACAAAATTGGAAAGCTTATCCTGTCTGATGTCAAGACCTCCTCTAAAGGAGGAGTCACATTTGGTACTGTGGTATTGGCCTCAGACAGACACTCAGATCAAAAGGGCAGAACAGAGCTCAGAAATAGGCCATAGGTCCCACGGGTATAGCACTGACTTTTCAGTTGGGATGCCAGTGCTTCATGAGAGCTTGCATGTGTGTGCTTTGTTTTTGTTCCTGGGACATTTCCTTTATTTCCTCTAAGCCTGGAAATGAGAAACACAATCATGATCTCAATCTGTAGCGGGAAGCTTCTTAGAATATCTGGTCTAAAGGTGCAGAAAACAGTGTGGTTACTCATTCCTGAGTGTCTGCAGAGCTCTGGGCATTCAGCCAGGTGCTTTGCATGCACCTTCTGTTGAATCCTCCCAACAATTCTATGAGGACCGTTCTGCAATCAGTCCTTTTACAGGAGTCCAGAGACCTGAGCAGCTCCTTCTCAGTCACAAACAAACCTGTGTCAGAGCAGACAGTTGGTGTCAGACCTGTGACCTCTCAGAGGTCCCACATGGACTCATTTCAATGATTGACAAGTTCAAAAAATCCCAGACAGGAGATCAGCTACTAGAATCTGGACAATCAACACCTCACCTGGGTGCTTCATTTAGATATTAATAGCCTTGTAGTAAAGCTGCGCAGGAAGGCAGGGCAAAATCAAGCTTGCCAAAGGCATAATTTTAAAAAAGACCCAAGGAGATGTGCTTGAGACAGAAATATTCTTCTGAGCACCCAGATTGCTGGTGAGCCAAGTCATTTCCCGACCTCTGTGGCATGAAGGGAGACCTGTTCTCAGGTCTAGTGTTCAGGTCTGTTCAACAGACTAGTGAAGGAAGATTCGACATGGAAGTGGATGCTGCATCCCAGTGTCCTCGCACATTAGAGTTGAAAACTAAACAAAAGGAGAGGACTCCTCTCAGCATCCCCATCTTCCTTTTCTGACCCAGATGAAGGGCATGATGTGTATTAACAAGAAGCATGAGCACCCCTCCCCAGAAGCACCAGGGTGGGGGGAGTGCAGGATGAGGGTGGGCGGCTTATTCATTATTATCGATCCATTTGGTACATTGTGCCCCATTGCCTCGGCCATACCAGAGTTTAGGGGATTCTTTTTTCCTGCTAATGAGCCCATCCATCTTTCAACAGTGATGATACCTGCATGGAGAGAAAAAATGCAAACAAGCCCTCAGCACAAACACGCCAGCATGGAAAGCAGGTCATGGCAGGATGATGTCTTCTGGGCATGCAGAGCTTTACAGTTTGCTCCATGGGACACAAAGATATGTTTTCTCCAAAGAAGGTAAGTTTCTCCTAATTTCTGCCCATATCCAAATGTCACTCATTCTGTTTATTTTCTAACGTTCTCTTACCAGGTGATTAACCATCTTATTTAAAGAATGGTCTGCTCCATTTGAGGATCTATTTTTTATTGCTTAAATTTTGTGTGTCTGTGTGTGTGTGTGTGTGTGTGTGAGAGAGAGAGAGAGAGAGATGGAGTCTCACTCTGTCACCCAGGCTGTAGTGCACTGCTGCGGTTCTGCAACCTCTGCCTCCTGGGTGAAAGCTCAATGCAACATCTGCCTCCTGGGTTCAAGTGATCCTCCTGCCTCAGCCTCCTGAGTAGCTGAGATTAGATATGCACCACCATACCCAGCTAATTTTTATTTCGTAGTTTTAGTAGAGACAGGTTTTCACCATGCTGATCTTAAACTGCTGAGCTCAGATGATCCACCCACCTTGGCCTCCTGAAGTGCTGGGATTACACAGGTGTGAGCCACTACTCCTGGACTCATTTCTTAAACTTCTTAATCATGATTTTTCTAACACATTCAGCCTCGTATGATGTCCTAAGGCAATGTGGACAAAGTAATTTATTGATTGGAAAATGTAGTAAAACGATTTACTATATTTCAGAATAAGTAGATTCACAATGATAAAGTAAAAATATTGGGAATGGTCAATATTTATTTCAGTAAACATCTTCTAGGAAAAAAGTGTCTTGCAATTTGTGAGCCTCAAATATCTGAGACAGGTCTGTGAATTTAGAAAGCTTATTTGGCCAAGATTGAGGAATGTGCCCATGACCCAGCCTCAGGAGGTCCTGAAAACATGTGCCCACGGTCAGGGCACAGCTTGGTTCTGTACATTTTAGGGAGACATGAGGCATCATTAATATATGTAAGATGTACATTGATTTCATCCAGAAAGGCAGGACAACTCCAAGCAGGGCTGGAGTCTCACAGGCATCACTCAGAGAGGGAAATGGCTTCTCTCCATGCAGGGGAACACGATTGTTTAAAAGGCTTCTACGGTGGGGCATTGGGTGGAAGGGAACATGGAGCTGAGAAGAGTTTAGCTTTTGCTTTTAACAGCGTGACTCATCAGCTGCAGATTGAGGGAACCAGCAGGCTGGAGCCGATTCCCCCAGGAACTGTGGCTGGTGGGGCTGCAGCCAAACACAGGTGAGGTCTGACCACACAACAGAGTCTTCAAATGACATTCAAGATGGGGAGCGACATGGATTCATCAATCAAAGCGAGTTCCTGTGTGTGTTTCCTGGGTTTCCGTGGACTAAGTGTGTCTGCTCACTCCTGCCAGGCCACTTGGTCTCTGTGCTCCCCTGGAGGTGGGTGTGTGGCCCGAGGGAGGTGCCTGCAGCCTCCTGCCTATGTGGGGAACACACATGTGAGAGTGACCAGAAGGAGGAGGCAGAGGAGGGAACCCTCAGAGCGGCTGGTCTGATGGGGCTCGTGGACATCTGCATTCCGAGTCTCTGGAGGGGCCATTCTACTCACACACAATTGATCCTCAGCCCAATAGAAATGTCTTCATGGCAGGTCCCTAGTCTGCACAAACATACAAAATATTCACCATTATGGATAAAAATATTCATAAACAGTGTTTCAGAAATTGTCTAGGCTTGTCAGTGTGTACAGGTGCCTTTCTGTGCTTCATGGTTGTGTGTCTGCACATATGCCTCTGTCTCTGTGTGTTCATGTGCATGTGTTTGGGGAGTGTGGAAGAGGCCACCTTGCTGAGGATGAGTCTGACCTGCCTCGCCATCTCCCCCATGATCCGCTGGTCATTCTTGCACAACGCTGGCCTATTGTTTGAAGCCGACTGGGTGCAGTGAATAACGTTTCATTTGTTTTCATAAAGCCGTGGTTGCAAAGCCAGAGTGAGATGCCGGTTAAGACATCACACGCCCTCGTCCTAGTCTGTTTCTCTGTCCACATATGCATGTACCTAAGGACTTCTAGCCAATATACACACAAAATATCTATAAATCCGTGAGACAAGACACGCAGCTCAGTAGCACAATAGTTAAAAACTTGTACCAGTGCTTCACAAAGAAAATATCCCAATAGCTGGTAAATGTGTTAAAGGGCTCATATCATTACTCTTCAGGAAACAAGGATTAAAACCCAAATGTGATGCTGCTGTATACTTACTACATGCTGAAATAAAAAAGGCAGAAACCTGAATCAAGTACTGGGAGTGGCACGAGGCAGCTGGAACTCGTGTGTGCTGTTGCGGAGTAGAGATAGACGCAGGTCAGGAAAACCACCTGCAGGAACTCACCAGGTCAGACGTGTAGAAAGTGCCTGAGAAGCCAGCCCTGCACTCACTCACCTTCTATCAGCCTCTGAGACATGATAGTAGCTCCTGTGACACAACATGTCTCCTCCTCAGTGTGCGCCTGGCCACCTGTGCACCTGAAGACATGGACTGGGATGGCCATAGCAGAGCGCTCGCAAACCCTAGCCAGGAGCCCAGCACTGCGTCCCTGTGCAGGGGACAGATGTCTGAAGATGAGAATTATCAGGGATTCACAGAAACTGCTCATCTGGATTTTCTACTCAAGGGAAAAGTGACAAATTCTGCTCACAAAGAGATAAGCAGGGCCGGGCAGGGTGGCTCACGCCTGTAATCCCAGCACTTTGGGAGGCCAAGGCGGGTGGATTACCTGAGGTCAGGAGTTTAAGACCAGCCTGGCCAACATGGTGAAAACCTGTCTCTACAAAAATACAAAAATCAGCTGGACGTGGTGGCATGTGCCTGTAATCCCAGCTACACAGGAGGCTGAGGTAGAAGAATCGCTTTAACCTGGGAGGCGGAGGTTGCAGTGAGCCGAGATTGCATCAGTGCGAGACTCCATCTAAAAAAGAAAAGATAAGCAGAACTTTCAAAAATGAAATTTTAATGCTAGTATTTAAACATTTTTTTCCATTTGCAAAATCAGAATGGAGCTAGGAGTGTGGCTCAGGGCTGGTTGCTCAGGCACCCTCGGGTTCCTGCTGGAACCTGTGGGCAGAGGCCGGACAACCCCCCCAGCAGTCTCCACACCCCCCAAGAGGGAGGACATTGCCAAGAATGTTGTTAATCATATTTGTTGACTTGTCAAGATGAGGACTTTGATGTATGAAACAACTGAGTAGTTGATTACAGTTAAACCATGGCAAATACTTTTGACTTAACATTTTCCCTCTCCAATATGCCCTACGAAGAGTCTGTCTTTTTCTCTTCACTTAAATGCTGTTAATCTCAATGTCCATGTAGCAACTATGGTGTTTTGCCTCTAAGACTTCAAAGTCCATTCAGCTTTAATCAAGGCCAAAAAAGAAATTTCATTACAGATTGTGGGCATTTTCATGAATTTGGTAGCCAATGCTAGCAAAAAATCAGCACTAGGAAGCACCTTCAGATGACTTTAAAGTAAAGCATTTTTATCTTGTTTAAATTAAAAATTAATGGAGGGCATTAAATTTTGATTTTTATAGTGAACAGTGATTCAGCACTCAATACACCTTGCTCCAGAAATATTAGAGCCTGGAATTTATGACAATAACGAATCCTGTTTTATTGAAATAATAGAGAAAAATGGATTGCAAGAAAGAAACATGGCAAACAATAAGTTGGAAAACTACTGTTATAAAATCATTCATTTTGGGGTAATACGCACTGCCTCTGGAATGATGAAACACTTTGGTATTGAGAGACTGAAACCAGAATTGTTATTCAGAACTCGGTACAACACCAAGGACAGGGACTCCCAAGCTGAAAATGAAGGACATACGTTGCTGTGTGCAGTGTCAGGGTGACAGGAGAAGCTCTGTTCTTTTTCGTTTTAATTTTTTAATTTCTCGAGACAAGGTCTTGCTCTGTCACCAGGGCCGGAGTGCAGAGGCACAGTTGCAGCTCTCTGCAGCCTTGACCTCCTGGGCTTAAGCGATCCTCTCACCTCAGCCTCCCAAGTAGCTGGGATCACAGGCACGCACCACCAGGCCAGGATAAATTTTAAAATTTTTTTGTAGAGATGAAGTTTCACCATATTGCCCAGGCTGGCCTCAAACTCCTGGGTGCAGGCCATCCTCCCAGCTTGACCTCCCACAGTGTTGGGATTATAGGCGTGAGCCGCCACACCAGCAGAAGCCCCTTTCTTGGAGTTCATGCCTGACTTTGCTCTGCTGAGGGTGGCCTGGCTGCAGGGTCCCCTGAGATGCCAAGAGGAAAAAGTGTTCTCAGACCTCCCTCCTCCTCCACTTGATGACAGCATCCGATCTGCTCTGCTTTACACCACATACCCCAAAGGAATCACCTTTGTAAGAGCTGACCACCTCTCAACCTGATAGGTTTTAAAACAACCAACCAAACAAATGACCTTCGTCCTGGGACTGAGGAAGCAGGGCTGACGACCCCATGTGCCGCAGCATTTCAGGTGAGCCATTGGCAAAAAGGAGGACATGGCTGAGTCTTTCATGCCCCGTGGCCTGCGACTCCCCATCTGGGAATTTGCCCTGAAAATAGTCTAGAATGTGGGCTCAGATTGAACCAAATCACTGCACTGTTTTCAGTGTTGGGAATATGTTAAATTATTCACATTATGTTGTAGAATGTTTAACAACATAGAAAGCTATGGAACGAGGCCACCCCATGGTTTTGTCAATACCCAGCAGCCTCAGAGCAGATGTGGATGGCAGGTGCCCAGCAACAGTCAGACACGTAGCCAGTGCAGAGTCAGACACACAGTCAGAGCAGCAGCGCTGGGGACCCAGGTAGCAAAAATTGACTTTGCAGTGTTCCCATGGTCCAGCACTCAGCAACATGGACGTTTTGTGGAGGTGGTCACGAGGGATCCCCAGAGAGGGGAAGGAGGATCGCGGGGCCCCTGAGTGGTCACCACTTGGCACGACGAGGGCCTGAGCCTCCTGTGTAGACGCCTTCCGTGTAAGGCAGTGGAGTTGGAGCCATGTGGCTGGGCCTCGAGGGCAGCCTGAGGGACTGGGGCCCCCAACCAATGGCAAAAGGCTGGGGAGGCGCCCAGGGAGAAGGGAATGGGACCATCCAGACAGCACAGGGACCCGGCATGGTTGGGGGAGCGAGGAGGCAGGAATGTTGAGTTGTGGGGGGGAACCGGGGTGGAGCCCCCCACCCTTCTCTGTGACATCTGCTTCCCAGCAGGCCTGTAAGCCTCAGGGAGAGGGTGTGTCTGCTGTGGGGGAGGCTGGTTGGAGTAGGGACCACACCCTCCTGCTCCGAGTGCCCACTGGGATCCATAGCCCCAGCTCCGGCCACTCTGGAAGAGCAAAGCCTCTGTTTCCCAAGCTTTTTCAAAGCCAGACTTGGCCACCTCACTTGCTGTTTGAGAGGCCACATGTCTCCTTGGTAATCCGGGAGTCCCTGCCACCCATTGTTTTGGGCAGATGGTGTCCCAGTCATGCCTGGCCCCCCGGGTGTACACAGGCCTCATGACCCTCTGGCCAAAGTGCCTCGGAGCTGTGCCGCATGTTTCTCAGGGGGCTGCAACTTCTTTGGGATTATTATTATTATTATTATTACTGAGATAGCATCTTGGTCTGTTGCCAAGCTGGGACTAGAGTGCAGTGCTGCGATCATAGCTCACTGCAGCCTCAGTCTCCTTCAAGTGATCTTCTACCCTCAGCCTCCACAGTAGCTGGAGCCACCGGTGCCTGCCACTATGCCCAGCTAGTTTTTTAAAAAAATATTTTGTGTAGAGATGGGATTTTGCTATGCTGCCCAGACTGGTCTCGAACTCCTAGACTCAAGCGATCTGCCTATTTTGGTCTCCCAGAAGGTTGGGATTACAGGCGTGAGCCACTGCACCTGGCCAGCATTTTGAACGTGACGAAAGATGGTCTGAGGCTGGGCAAGTTTTCAGTGAAGAGAGAGAGGAGTGGGTTTGCTGGGGCAGACGGGGAGAACTCAAGTTATTTGGTGACTGAACCCCAGTAAGAATTGATATCTATGGAGTTAAATGGGCAAGTTACAAAGCCACATAGTGTGTACTGGCTTTTATAAAATAACTGTTGTTTTCTATAGCAACTTCTGCTACTGGAGGTTTGTGGTCTAAAACATGCATGCACACATAGGCAGTAGCACCCATGCATGTGTGTATGCTTGCACATGCATGTACACACATGCACACAGGAGTGTATGGCTCCAGGAGGGCAGTGCTTGGCCTTGCTTGTTCCCTCAGTGTCCTGCTGACGTAGACCCAGGCCTTGCCTGTCCTGTGTGGGCCTCAGGCCTCGGGAGTGTGGATTGCAGGTGCACCAATGAAGGAGGGGGAGTGATGGTGAGAGGGGCGAGTGCCAGCCAGGAGAAGTGAAGCCCTCATGCCTGGGACACTTGGTCAGGAGACCGGCCACAGGAGGAGCCTCCAGAGGGAGGGACCCTCCGTCCCCACAGCCCAGCTGGGCTTCCAGCCTGCTCCTCTGCCTGGCTCCTAGTGGCTCCTTAAAGAACGCTGCCTATTTTGTACTAACCCAGGAAAAAACGGAAGCACTAAGACAGCAGTAACAGTGTGTCTAATGCCACGGCATGAAATGTATTGCTCATAATAACGCTTGCTGTTAACAGAAAAATGAAATGATGTCTAAAAATAAAGCTTTAGGGAGACACAAAAAGTTAATAGAAAAGATAAAGTTGACAACTGCAGTCACAATGAAATGAGAAAAGTAAATCCCACGAGAAATAACAATTGTACAGAAGAAAGAATAGGATCAATCACAACGCTTTGCAGCCAAGGAGAGGATGTAAACAATCTATCATGGTTTTCAGCTTAATTTTGTGTGACTACATAGTAAGTTTTATAGATTGTATTCCTTCATCAGATATTTTGTAGATCTGAGATTCAAACATCAAATTAAAACAGATTAAATCCCATTATACCTTTCAATTAAAAAAATCTAGCCGGGCGCAGTGGCTCAAGCCTGTAATCCCAGCACTTTGGGAGGCTGAGGCGGGTGGATCACGAGGTCAAGAGATCGAGACCATCCTGGTCGACACGGTGAAACCCTGTCTCTACTAAAAATACAAAAAATTAGCTGGGCATGGTGGCGTGTGCCTGTAATCCCAGCTACTCAGGAGGCTGAGGCAGGAGAATTGCCTGAACCCAGGAGGCGGAGGTTGCGGTGAGCCGAGATCGCGCCATTGCACTCCAGCCTGGGTAACAAGAGCAAAACTCCGTCCCAAAAAAAAAAAAAAAAAATCTAACACTTCTAAAAGTTAACTATTTTTTTCATATGAGAAATCTGCAAGATCAAAATGCTATTAGAGAACAATGGCCTGTCCAGGTGCCTCATCTCATGCCTGTAATCCCAGCACTTTGGGAGGCTGAGGCTGGAGGATCACTTGAGCCCAGAGGATCACTTGAGTTCCAGACCACCCTGGGCAACATGGTGAAACCCAGTCTTTGCAAAATAAAAACAAAAACAAAAAACAAAAATTATCCAGGCATAGTGGCATGCACCTGTATTTCCAACTATTCAGGAAGCTGAGGTGGGAGGACTGTTTGATCCTGGGAGGTGGAGACTGCAGTGAGCTGTGATCGTGACACTGCCCTCCAGCCTGGGTGATGGAGTGAGACCCTGTCTCCACAAAATGCAAACAAAAAACAAAACAATGCTTTCTTACTTTTTTGACCAAAAAAATGCACTTATATACAAGAGATGGAAATGACCATTTCTTCAGGTAGTTAAATTAATTTGTGAAGTAATATTTTGGAAATTCTTAGTTCTTAAATGGCCTCACATTTTCAAGAATAAATAGGTGCCATTCTTTGGAAAATGGCAAGTCAGCAGATGATTCTGAAAGTGAAGGAGGCCATTTTGGCTTTAAAAAACATGGATTAGGGTTTTCTTCAAAACCTATATTATTTTGTGA
>NW_022438357.1:0-7518 GCF_009761245.1 Sapajus apella
GCAGCCATGAGAAATAGAGCTCCCGAACACCGAATGGGGAAGGAAAGGGTTTATTACTATTATCATTGTTAATATTATTAATATTGCAGCTGGGAGCTGAGCGATGGTTCCAAATTACCCAGCTCATTTAACAAAGGAAGGTTCTACATTTATATAGGCTTATACTTTTGGTATTACACGTGGAAGAATCT
The DNA here is from genome assembly GCF_009761245.1 of Sapajus apella. Taxonomy (NCBI): domain Eukaryota; kingdom Metazoa; phylum Chordata; class Mammalia; order Primates; family Cebidae; genus Sapajus; species Sapajus apella. The sequence goes on from NW_022438357.1 coordinate 192, forward strand.
TAGGTTTACAGCCTTAGAAATTACATATGAAAGGGTTTCTGGTTTACAGTTTTAGGAATCACATAGGAAAGGGTTTCAGTTTACAGCTTCAGGAATCACATAGGAAAGGGTTTCTGTGTTTACAGCTTTAGGACTCACGTGTTAAAAGTTTCCTGGGTTTGATCTCGTTTTAAGTAAAAACAGTCTTCTGAAGTTTCCCCAAGACCAAGCCTGCCATCTACAGGAAGGTGAAACAGGAGGCGCCAGTCGGTCAGTCTTTTCTTCTATTGAAATGCAGTGTGACAGTCAAAGGAGAAGCTGATCTCAGATGCCTGGGTATTTTTCCTCACTACCTCCCCTATATCCTTCTTATCTCAACAACTCCTCCCCAGAAACCTTCCACTTAAACACGATTTCTGCCAGGTCTGGGTTTTTCCTCCCTGTACATTTTCCTCTCACCTGCCCCACACCCCTCTTCCATGTCTACTCTGTTCTTTCACTTCCAGATAATTGAGGATTTTCCATTTAAAAATATTTTTAAAAGCCATAAAGAAGTAGATAACTGGCCATCCATATTCAGACCACCTGGAATTAATTACTGTTAACATGTACATATTTTTATTCCAAATCATTTTATTATATTTTTTAATTATACATGCTAAGCCTAGACTATACTTACAGTACAGAAAATGTACACATATGTTAAATTTTTGATCACCTTAAGTTAAAAAATAACTTTTCATAACATTCAGGCAACACTGGAATTTATGGTCTTGTGGTATATCTACAGAGAGAAGAATGTATATTTTAACTAGACTGTACTCTCCAGGCTGCACAAAAGAAAAAAATAATAAAGAATATATACGTATGTGTGTTTATGTACATATATTATATGAAAAGTAATAAAAAAGATATATCTATATGCTTTTATAAAATTGACCTTAGATTTTATTTTTATTTTACAAATATTCCATTTCATAGAGCATGAACATAACTTCAGACAAAGAGACAGAAACAGAAATGAAGGAATTACTGAACTCCTTCCTTTAGACACTTTTCTAAAGGAATCCACATGCTCTAAATTAAGTAGAAGATATTAAGATTTGGAGGTTTTCTTATGACTTTTTACAATCAAGTTGATTAAGGTGTGAGTTGAATATGGTACAATACATCCATTTCAAGTTCGATGATGTAGCTATTACTCCAAGGTCCTTTTGTGCCCTTAGCAGTCAGTCCCCCACCAACTCCTTGACCCCAGAAATCAATGATGGGTGTAGTTTCTGTCACTATACAGGTTAGTTTACCTGTTCTAGAAATGCACCTTGATGGAGCCACACAGGATGCACTCTTCATCACTCAGCATGTTTTTGAAATTATTCATGCTATCTCATGTTTCTATAATGTTTCTCATTTTATTGCTGAGTAGTTCAGGTAGTTGGAGTAGATGGCAGTGTGTTCTGCTGCCAGGTGAGACTACGGTTCTGACTTGTGGGTCTCTGCGCGAATATGCGCAAGGGCACCTGGGCACTGGGAGAGCTGTTGACCTCCACAAAGTAAGCGTGTTACGTCCACAATACCACAAAGTAAGCGTGTTACGTCCACAACCCCACAAATTAAGTGTGTTATGTCCACAACTCAACAGGAACACTAAAAGCCCCAAAGGCTTTGTTTTCATTCTAAAGAACAGCCTGTCTGTGTACAGTTTGTACCTGGTTCTATGAGGTGAGAACACATTCCTTGCTAGCACACTGTCGTTGGGGCTGCCGTTAGAAGCAGAGGCTATGTGAAGAGTGATTCTGGGGGATATGAGAAAACACAAGGTTTTCACAGAGAACCTGAGAAACTGGATACCATGAAGCAATCACTGATTACAAAAGGAAGAGAAGAGCTCTGCAACCACTTGCCATCTGTTAAAGAAACTGCCAAGGACGACAGCAAGAATGGTAACAGATCATAACTATCTGTACCCCACATTTGTAGCTCTAACAATGACCTCAGGCGCCATACAAGGTACCCACTGAAACTCGACCCTTTTCATTGCCCCCTGGATTTTGCACTACAAAGACGTAAGTGAAAAAGCTGGACACAGTCACCTGCTCCCACAGGTTATGCAGTGAAGTTTTCTCTCTTCGGGGAAACCACAGGAGTGAGCATATCTGAAGTGCAATGGATAAGCCTTCATCCTGAAAAAACAGCGTCAACACCATGATATGTGGCCCCCTAGGCAAACACAACCTCACATACTTCTGCCTGACAGCCTCATATGCCTCACCCTTTACACACGCAGTGACTTGGCCCATGTACCCCAGCCCAGAGCCCTCCTAGCTCTGACACCCAGCTGGGACTCTCAAGTCCGACCAGCAGTCCTGGACTCGCTCCCACAACAGGGAACTCTTTCGTGGGGAAGGGGCTGGTGGTGAAGCAGCAGCCCCTGCGCTGCCTCATTTACATAGTGGTCGCCCTACTCATGATGTCACTGAGAGCGCCTTCCATAACTCCCAAAGTTTATTTTTATGTTTCTAATTTTTATGTCTCATGTTATGAAAAAAATATGAAAAGTTAAAATTTAAAATATTTGTAAGTAACTTTAAAAAATTCAAATATTGCCTGGTCCATCTTTATAAATTTGCCCACACACACGAAGCGTGCTGGGTCCACACCTGTGTCACAGCGGAGGACCCAGGGCTCTTCCTCGCCTTGACAATGTGTGGAATCCTGGCTGGGACGCCCCAGGTGAGCTGTCCACACAGGTCATCAGGGGACGCCTCCTCAGGCAGGAGCTGGCTGAGCATCACGGGCAAATCCCACCAGGCTGTGGGCAGTTCTGAGGGAGGAGATGACCTGCTTCTGGCCTGGCTGTCATTTTGCTGCTTGTCATGGCATTTGTTGTTCCTCTCATGTCACGTTTTTGTAGATGGCTTATTTCCTGGCGGAATGCAGGTGAACCGATTAGCAGGCACATCGCCTCCTCTGTTTGCTGAGCCTATTTTCCCCTCCTGTGCTTGTCTGCGGTGACATCTCCAGGAAACCAGGGCTTCAGCTGTCACAGAGATCACCAAAACGTGGCCTTTCTCTCTGTTAATGATGGGCTAACTCTGCAGTTCGTAGGAGCGAAGAATACAGTTGAGGTGTATCTTCAAATTCTTACATCTTTTGACTTTTAAAAATGTTGTTGGCCAGGCGCAGTGGCCCACGCCTTTAATCCCAGGACTTTGGGAGACTGAGGCAGGCAGATCATGAGATCAGGAGTTCCAGACCAGCCTGACCAACATGGTGAAACCTGTCTGTATTAAAAATATGAAAAACATTTATTCAGTCATGGTGGTACACACATGTGATTCTGGTTATTCAAGAGGCTGAGGCAGGAGAATCACTTGAACCCAGGAGATGGACATTGCAGTGAGCCAAGATTGCACCACTGCACTCCAGCCTGGGCAACAGAGTGCAACTTCATCTCAAAAACAGAAAAGAAAAAGAAAGAAACAAAATGTTGTTATATTTCTTATGTGAAAACCCAAAATTCATAGATAAAGTTGGAAACCATCATTCTCTTCTTCATGCACCCAACCCATGGCTCTCCCGTCAGGACTTCAGGCCAACTCCGAACTTCCCATTTCTCCAATCCTCCTGACACAGCTGCCCTCTTCCTTCCTCAGCCTCCATCTAAGCCCAGCGCTTCCTCTGATCCTCCATTTAGATTCCACATTATTTCTTAAAATGTCGATGTAAACTCCGGCATGAAATAACCATTCCTGTCTCACCAATGGGGCCACAAGAGTTCATCATCCAATACTCTTGCTGTACTTGCTACATACCAGGCCATGGTCTAAGCCTTTGGAAGTTTCACTCCATTCAGTGCTCGTTGCTGCCCTATTCTACCCATTTGCGGATGAGAAAATGAGGTACAGCAAGGTTGTCGCAATTGTCCATGACACACAGCTAGAAAGGAGTCAGTCAGGACATGAGCCTGGGCAGTCTGGCCCTTCTGTGTCCCAACCACTGCCCTGAGCTACCTCCTTCCCAGAGTCATTCCAAGATCTGAGCCCTCTCAGCCTGGGGAACACCAGGAATCCTCCCCCGATCCCTCTGTGTTTAGTTTGCATGAAATCGATGCAGAGACAGCCCGACGTTGGGGTTGAAAACCACAGGTACCATTTGAATTTGGTTGCCATCTCACCTAAAAGTCTCCTGTCTGTAGCCCAGGGCTCTCATTGACCTCATCTGTCTGAGAACTTTCCTGGCCCCAGCCCCTGCTGTGTGCTCCCCAGAACTGCTGTGTCTCTCACTCTTGTATTAGGGCCTCATGCCACTCCCCCTTGAGATGCCACAGCTCTGAGAGGGTGGAGCTTGGTGTCGATCTTCATCCCCCTGCCTAGCGCAGGCCGGGCATGGAGCAGGGGCTTATTTGTGAATGAACAATGATTAAATTAGTTATGTAAAAATGCTCCATAAGTGAATCACCACCTAAGCATAGCTACAGTAAGTTTAAGACAGCTTTAGTTATCATTGCTAGCTCTGTAGCTGGGGAAAGGAACTCTGTGAACTTCTCAGAATCCTCTTTCACCACCTAGAAATTGAGTGATTGGATATTATTGAATTTTCTTCAATGCTAAAATACCACAGTTCTACTATTGATTTTATTTCTTACAACAGTTTGGGAAGGTGAGAGGGATGGTTGCTTTTCTCTTTATTTCAAGGAAAGAGAGATTCAGAGTAATTAAGTGTCAAAGGTGACATGACTGGCGTGTGAGATGCATGGTGATGCTCAGACAATCTAGATGATAAGATGAGACACATCAACACAGAGCACGTGGAGCGTTTGGAAACTAAGAACGAAAGCTGCATGGGAAGGGATGTCCCAGCATCACAGTGATGTGCTGGCTTCAGATCTGACTCAGTGCATTCCCAGGAGTGGCAGCCAGAGGGATACTTGTGTTGCCCCTTCCCCAGCTTTAGACAGCTCAACGGAGAGAAAGAGACTGTTTGTTTGGAAGAAAGTGAGAAAAGAGGACAAGATTCTCTGCCTGTTCATCCAGACACTTCTTGCAGATCTTGTCCAAGCCCACCAATGTTGATCTGAAGCCACACATCATAGGGTTCCACCCACCCAAGGCCCGTTTTAACCACTACTTGGGTACTTTGTTTGCTATTTTCATTCAAGGCCCTAGGAACCAGCAGGTGACAAAGCCAGCCAGGCTTCTGTCCTTTCTTTCAGGGTGTCAGGTTCTTCCAGGACCCAGGAAGGTTCAGAGATGCCATAGAGCAGCCAGGGCCTGGAGTCAGAAACCTTACAAATGTACCTGGTGCTCCATTTTACTGCAGCTGAGCTGGCACCCAAACCTCACAAAAAAGTCCTCCTGACTCTTGTCTCCTCTTTCCACAGGCAGTGGATCCTCTCCTCATGTTCACCACAGGGACACAGAGAGTACGGCCAGGCTGCTGCCCATGTCTGCCTAGCACCCAAGGGCCCTTCAGTCAGCTTGTAGTGAATACCACCAGGCCTGGGACTCACCCTTCAGGGCAGTGGCCTCCCTTTGACCCAGGGGAGGCCCACAAATGTCATTCAAGAGCCAAGGCCTGAAATCAGAGACCCAGACAGCCTATTTGGTGGTCTACCCTGCTGTGGGTGAGCTGGCCCTAAAACAAGCACATGTCAGAGTCTCACCCGAGGCCCATGGTGTACTGCCTGCCTGGGTATTGCTGCTGGTTCTTGAGGGCCTATGGGCTCTTCAGTCAGCAGGTGATAAATCCTGCCAGGACTGGGCTCTTCCCTTCAAGGCAGCAGGTTCTTTTCTGGCCAAGGGTGTGTCTAGATATGTAGTCCAGGAAATAGGGCCCGAAATGGGGGCCTGATGACTCTGCCTGGTGCCCTAGTCTGCTGTGGCTGAGCTGGTAACAAAGATACAAGAGCAAGTCCTTTTTCTTCTCTCCTCTACCCTTGTCAAGCGGTAAGGAGTCACTTTTATTGCTGTGAGCTGAACTGCCTGGGCTTGTACGGGGAGTGGTGTAAGTGCTCCCTTACCAGCTGGGCTGGTATCTTCCCAGGTCCTGGGTCCCCCTCATCCACAGGCTCTGAGCAGAGCACAGCACAGCACTAGGACTTGCCTCGGAATTTCAGTCCTGTGGCCTAGACTGCCTTTCAGGTTTATGTAGAGCCCCGGAGCACTTGAGCTCCTGGTGCGAAGCTTGCCAAAACTGAAGTTCCAACCCCTGGGATGGGAGATTCCCCCCTGGCTAGGGCTGGTGTACATGCTCTTTCTGTGGGTGCAGGCTGAGTTCTGCTCAGCCTTGCTTTCCACTGTGACAGGGCAGCACTGAGCTCCAATGCAGAGTCTGCAGTGACTGCTCTGTCCCTCCTCCAACAAACAAACTCTCCTGCTGCCAGAAGATGAGGAAGGGATGGTGCTGGCAGTTTAAGGCTGTCTTTCCTGCCCTCCTTAATGCCTCTTTCAGTGACATGAAGTTCAAAGGATGTACTCGGATTGCTCACCTGATTCTTGGTTCTTTACCTTTTGTTTACCCCTTTCTAGACACTATCGTGTCTACTTTTTGACATTCATTACTTAATTAAGACTTCCAAAGTACACAGTGCAATTAAAAGCTGTTTAGAGTTACAGAAATAGGCTTAGAGGAGTTTATGAAAAAGCCAAGGTCAAAGTGACTGAGTTGAGCATCAAGGAGCCAAGCTTAGACGTACAAGGTTTCAGCAAACATGTTCTCTAGAACCAGGCTTTGCACAGCACCTGGCACCAACAACTTGTTCAAATAAATGAATGAATGAATGAACCAGAAGGGTCCTGGAAGGAGCGGCATGGTCAAAGCCTGTACTTCCCACTCCACCCACTGACCACAGCACACTGAGGACCGTGGTTCAGTGTTTTATTTACTGACCCTCTCCTTCCTTGGACCTCAGCCAATTTCCCTCCCTGGGAAAAACTACCCACATCAAGTGGCTGAGCCTGTGGCTGAGGCACAGTTCAGAGGCATTTGCAGGAAAGTGGCCTCTCGGGGCCTTCCCCAGAGCCACTACCAGCACAGAAGCCTGGACTTTGAGCTGCAAGCCCTGTTCTAGTCCACGCTTCCTCTGGCCCCTGCTTGCTCTAAGTCCAGATGGGGAACAGGCAGGTAGAAAAGGGGGAACAGAGTCAGGGGTCTGCTAAAAATACAAAATTAGCTCGGCGTGGTGATGCATGCCCTGTAATCCCAGCTACACCTGAGGCTGAGGCAGGAGAATCGCTTGAACCCGGGAAGCAAAGGCTGCCATGACTCAAGATCTCCCCACTGCACTCCAGCATGTGTGGCAGAGCCAGATTCCATCTCAAAAAAAAAAAAAAAAAAAAAAAAAAAA
>NW_022438357.1:7618-8089 GCF_009761245.1 Sapajus apella
AAAAAAAAAAAAAAGACAATCTTGACAGATGTAGAAAAAGGGAAAGCATATACACTATTGGTGTCAATGTAAATGAGTATTGTCATTAAATAAAAATTTCTCAAAACCTTAAAAATGAAAATTCCTTATGATACAAATATTTGTGCTTTTGACCTAGGTGACAGAATATAGGACCAACTAAAACATTTAAATATATGTAGAAAAGAGATTTGACAACGTTCAACATTGCTTGATGATTAAAACTCTCAATAAATTAGATATAGAACAAATGCACCTCAACTAAATAATGACCATGTATAACAAATGCATAGCTAACATCATACTAAACAGAAAAAAGTCAGCATTTCTAAGAGAAAAAAAGACTATTGTATATATATTTCACATATTAGATATGTGTGTATGCATTTCTACAAAGTTTTTGCCTTACAGTCTTTTTTTTTTTTTTTTTTTTTTTTTTTTTTTTTTTTTTTT
>NW_022438357.1:8189-15594 GCF_009761245.1 Sapajus apella
AGGCTGGAGTGCAATGGCACGATCTCGGCTCACTGCAACCTCTGCCTTCCAGGTTCAAATGATTCTCCTGCCTCAGCCTCCTGAGTAGCTGGGATTACAGGCATGTGCCACTGTGCCCAGCTAATTTTTGTATTTTTAGTAGAGACGGGGTTTCAACATTTGGCCAGGCTGGTCTCAAACTCCTGACCTTGTGATCCACCCGCCTCGGCCTCCCAAAGTGCTGGGATTATAGGTGTGAGCCACCGTGCCCGGCCTTGCCTTACAGTCTTTGCTGCTGTACCTATTGACTATCTTTGGTAAAACCAACATCTGCTACCGGTTTTGTTCCAGATTCAACCCAGTTCCACACGTAAAAAAGCACACTATGTACAGGAACTTGGTAATTTCATTGAAGCTCAGTTGGAATCACTTGGTGATGAGGAAGCCTTGGCTGCCAGCTGCATGCTTCGGAGTCCCTATAGGGAAAGGTTTTGGGAAAGCGCCAAGTGGACAACCATTGAAAACCGTGGAATGCAGCGGTAGTGATTCTCAGGAATGCAGCTGGCCTGAGAAACGCAGCGACCAAATCAAGGGATGGTTCACAGTTCTGGAGGGCAACCTCATTCCCAGCCTGTGCCTCAGCCTCCAGGACACCAGCGCAGGCCACAGAGTGCCCCGCAGAACCCCACTGCTGTGGACTGCTCCTACTGTCCCCACCGGATGCCTGACTTCTTCCTGGAGTGCTGGCGTTCTGTTCTATTCCTTCTGGGAAGCAGCAAATTTTTTTCCCCACCTCCTCAAATGATCGCAGGGCCTGGGCAGGATCCAAGATCACCGCTTATCTAGGGTATCTACAAATCTGGGAGCCACGCTGATTACCAGGAGGGTGGCGAAGACACATGGGTGGGGAAAGCAGAGTGGGAGTAGGAGGAGGTGGGCTGAGGGGAGGAGGCCACAGGGGCCCGCCTTAGCCTGGGGCTGTGGGAGTGGCGCATGGGCAGGGGTGCCTGCTGCAGTGGGGAGGTGGTCCACTGTGTCAGAAGTGGCCACCGACTCCATCTCCAGCCATAGGGACTCCGGGAGGATCAAAATTCTGTTGAAAAAAGTACTCACATCCTCTATAAATAGAAAACTGGAGAAGCAGCAGCTGGAGCCGAGTGCGTCTGGACTGCGGCCTGACCCTGCAGCCCGAACCTCAGCCTGGATCTCAGCCTGGCCCTGCAGCCCGAACCTCGGCCTGGATCTCAGCCTGGCCCTGCAGCCCGAACCTCGGCCTGGATCTCAGCCTGGCCCTGCAGCCCGAACCTCGGCCTGGATCTCAGACTGGCCCTGCAGCCTGGTTCAGTGGTGTGGGTGAGAATGCAGCCTGCACTGCCTGCCCTCTTCAGCCCCTTCCTCCTCAGGGTTGGCTGGCCTGATTTCTGGCCTGCTTCAGAAGAGGGCAGGAGCAGGGAGGTGGAGGGGAGGAAGACATCGCAAGGAGATCTGCTTCAGTGCTGGAGTGGAGGAGGTGGTGATCTGGTTCTGCTTGAAAGTGAGAGACCAAATTCGGTGACACCCTGTCTTTTGAGGAGGCCTCCAATTCAAGTCCTATCCGATCTCCACCGCCCTCCACTTCTGGGAACGGAGGAAATGTAGCTTTGGTTAGAGGGACATGGCCAGAGAGGTGCAAATCCCCCCCATAAGGAACCCACAGACTGAAAGTCCCAGGGCCAGCATCCGCTGAAAACCGTGAAGCTGCCTCGGGGGACATGCGCACGCGCAGCACCCAGACCTCGGCCCCAGCGCGGACAGAGCCTCGGGAGTCTCGGATCCTGGCGCTGCTCGGGACGCCTCCACAGACGGCGCTGAGATTCAGCCAGACCCGGACAGAGCCTTGGCTCACGCTGGCCGTTTGAGCGTTCAGCATCTATCTCCACTGGCCTTCAGAAGGCCCCTGCCAACCTCAGTGGGAGAGTTCAGGACCCTGGGATTCTCTCCGTGGAAGCCCCAGCTCACCACTCTGAATCGTCAGAGCTTCTGCTCAGTTCCTCCCTCATTACCACGAGCTGCGCTGCACCAGACACGCCTAGACCCTGTGCGCTTCAGTTTCCAGTGTTCAAAGAAAGGCGAGTGCCTCGCCAGGCACACTGGGTTCTGCAGTCTCTTAACTGCTTTCAGCCCATTGGTCACAGAGCTGTAACGTTATATTTGTACTTATGAGATAACGTCTCTTAGTAATGGTGTATCAACCTGGATATCAACCTGGTTAAGCTTTTTTAAGCTTTTTTTATAAGCTTTTTTATATATGTTGCTGCATTCAGTTTGCTAGTACTTTTGAGAATATGTGTCTAGATTCACAAGGAATATTGGTCTGTGGTTTTACTTCTTTCTTATGCTTTTGTGTGGCTTTGTTATCTGGGTAATACTGACTTCATAGAATAAATGGATAAGTTGTTTTCTTCTATTTTAAAATTTATTTTTAGTAAAAATATAATTACATATATTTACATGCACAATATGTTTGGCAATGTGGTTTCATTGTGGGATAGCTAAATCAAACTAGTTAACATAAGCATTACTTTTCATACTTATTTTCTTATGGTGAGAATACTAAAAATCTACTCTCAGTGATTTTCAAGAATATACAAATTTTTTATTAACAGGATCATGTTATACAATAGATCCTGAATTTGCTCTTCCTAAGTTCAGTACCCCTTGGTCAACATATCTGTGACCTCACCCTGGCCCCTGTTAAACACTATTTTATTCTCTCGTTCATATTTTTGGAGTGATCATGAAGCGCTGATAGTAATTTTTCACTTTATGTTTGGTAGAATTCACCAGTAAAGACAACTGTGTCTGGGCCTTTCTTCATGAAAATATTCTTAATTAATTTAATATCTTTATTTGCATATATTCTATTTCTTAACATATATCTATAAATATATTTCTTCTTCAGCTTTTTAAATTTGTTTTTATCTAGGAATTTATTTCTAAATTTTGATCTTCTATGTTTGAGGATTTTTATGGTGGTTTAGATGAAGAAAAGGGAAAATTTAAAAATACAATAAAAATGAGGGTTTTGACCATCCAAGATGACCCAATGTCTCAGGGTGCTCTTTTGCAGGGTGGGAATTACTGTACCTTCTGTACTGAATGCTCATATTTATTGTGTGAGATTAGTATAGAATCTAAAATAAAAGTGCCTTTCAGGTTCTTTACTCCTTTTTAAATCGGGTTATAAGATCTTGGGGGTGTTGTTTATTGCTATTGAGTTATGAAAGTTCTTCATATATTTTGATATTAACCCTTCTCATATACATGACTAGCAATTTTTTTCTCCAAATCCATAGGCTACTTTTTCATTTCATTGACTGGTATCTTTGCTATGTAGAAGCTTTTCAGTTTGACATAGTCCTACTTGCTTATTTTTGCTTTGGATGTCTGTGCTGTTAATGTCCTATCAAAAAATGTATTGTGTAGCCCAATGTCAAGAAGATATTTCCCCTATGTTTTATTCTAGGAGTTTTATACTTTCAGGTGAAATCACAATGGGATATCACCACACACCTGTTAGAATGGCTGTTAGAAAAAAGACAAGATATAACAAGTGTTGGTGAGCACTGGAGAAAAAGAAACCCTTGTACACTTCTGGTGGGTATGTAAATTCAACCATTTGCCCACAGAGAGAGAAGCCAGAAATCTGACTGGTAAGAAATTACTGTTTTTCTGGCATGACAAACTTCTGGGTTCCCTTTCCCTGAGCAGCCCTAGTGATCCAGATTTTGGCACCATCACCCTGGAGGGCCAAACCAAATCATAAAGGAAAATTATTTATTATTTTTGTTCTGACCAGAGCAAAATACATGTAATAAAACATAGACATTAACCACTCTGCTTAGCACCAAATATCAAACTGGCAAGGCGTCAATTTGCCCCCAGAAGGACCTCCTCATCTTTAATTCAACCTCCGACTTGGAGTTTCAACTCATGGTCTCCTGGCAAAATGGTTACCCTGAATAATAGAAAAGATAGAAAAGGGAGAGGAAATAGACAAAAGCATTGCCTGTGGCAGGGTGGAGAAGATAAAATGATCAGGGAGGCCAGACAAAGACCCATCTGTTGCAGCAACGCTGAGAAGTTCAGCCTGCTGCAGCTATCATGAAGGGACTTCTTTCCAGCGGTCCCATCAGCTCTCAAGTTTCCCCTTTTAGGAAGGACAAAGCTTCCCATATCCCACTATCCTGTACATGGTTAACCCTGTTACCCACAGCCATCAGCAAAGAGTACAAGACAGATTAATTCAAAGAGAATAGAAGTTAACATCCCATAGTGCTGGACCTGTTCCTAGCTGAAAGCAATGTCACTGAGAGTGTTTTCTAACCTCCTAAATCTTGGAAGTGACTCTAACCCTTCTAATTTGGGCCTCTAACCCAAGGTAAGTCAAGCATCTTTGCCTTTTATTAAAAGGGGCCTCTAACCCACTTTCCCACTTTGTCTTAGGAGAGACTTAACCCCTCTAACCCCAACACCTTTTTTTTTTTTTTTTTTTTTTGGAGACAGAGTTTCGCTCTGTCACTGCAACCTCTGGCTTCCAGGTTCCAGCAATTCTCCTGCCTCAGCTTCCTGAATAGCTGGGATTACAGGTACACCCCACCACGCCTGGCTAATTTTTGTAATTTTTAGTAGAGACAGGGTTTCACTATATTGGTCAGGCTGGTCTTGAACTCCTGACCTTGTGATCTGCCCACCTCAGTCTCCCACAGTGCTGGGATTACAGGTGTGAGTACTATTTTGGCCCCCAATCCCATTCTTTACCTGGGTACCCCACCACTTACCCAAAGCCACGTAGTTAGTGCTGCAGTCTATCACCTTTGGGTCACGGGTCTCTTCAGTATTGTCCCTTAAGGATTTACCAGAAAGATGTTACCAGACCCCACCACTTACCCAAACTTAGCTTTTGGGTCAGAGTTTTTCTCAGGATAGTATTTTCATGGTCACCGGAAAGATGTTACAGGACCCTACGCTTACCCACAGGTAGCATTGGGTCAGGGTTTCTGCACTATAGTCCCTTCTGTGGCCACCAAAAATATGCTACAGGATAGGGTCCTGATCCACACCTGAAGAGAGGGTTCTTGGATCTCAGCAAGAGAGAATTCAGGGCTAGTCAGCAGTGCAAAGTGCTAGCAAGTTTATTAAGAAAATAAAGAAACAAAAAATGGCTACTGTATAGACAGAGCAGGCCTGAGGGCTGCTGATTGCCTTTTTTAACGGTTGTCTCTTGATGCTAAACAAGTGGTAGAATATTCATGCCTCTTTTTTTTAGACCATATAGAATAATTTCCTGACATTGCCATGGTTTTTGTAAACTGTCGTGGTGCTGGTGGGAGTGTAGCAGTGAGGATGACCAGAGATTACTCTTGTGGCCACTTTGGTTTTGGTGGGTTATGGCCGGCTCCTTTACTGCAACCTGTTTTATCAGCAAGGTCTTTATGACCTGTATTTTGTGCTGACCTCCTAGCTTACCCTGTGGCTTAGAATGCCTTAACCATTGGTGAATGCAGCCCAGTAGGTTTCAGCCTCATTTTACCCAACTCCTATTCAAGATGGAGTTGCTCTGACTCACATACCTCTGACAGGGCTGTGGTCTGATGCACAGCAGTCCTAGAGCAAGAGACCCAGGGCAGGGAGAATCTCCCACCCATGGCTTTTACCCTCTCCAGCCACTTAAACAGGTGTGGTGGTCTGTGTGAGCCCCTCAGCCTTCAGGTGGGGTTTTCATCTTATGTCACAGTGGAAAAGACTGTGGCACAGAAGCCGTGAATGGTGACATGAGGGAGATTCTGTTACTGGGAAACATGCACCACCCCAGTTCCAGCACAACTTCTCCAGGACTCACGCCCCTTGGGCTGTGCTGGTAGGCTGTTCTTGACATATGACATCCTGGTGGGGGTCAGCACCTTGTAGGGGTGGGAATGGGTTTGCTGAAAGGAGCAGATGCTGTAGAACCCACAGTGGTAGAACCCACTCTGTCACCGAGGCTGGAGGGCAATGGCACAATCTCAGCCAACTGCAACCTCCACCTCCCAGGTTCAAGACATTCTTCTGTCTCAGCATCCCAAGTAGCTGGGACTACAGGCGCATGCCACTATGCCCAGCTAATTTTTTGTATTTTTAGTAGAGAATGTTAGCCAAGATGGTCTTGAACTCCTGACCTGGTGATCCACCCACCTCAGCCTCCCAAAGTGCTGGGATTGTAGGCGTGAGCCACCGTGCCCAGATTGGGGTTTTTTCAATAAATTATAAATACAACTACCATATGATCCAGCAATCTGACTCCTGGGTATATATCAAAAGAAAACAAAATAAGCATGTCAAAAAATAACTGAACTCTCATGTTCGTTACGCAGTATTCATAATAACCAAAACCATTATTTCTTCTAAGTATTTCTTAATTTACCTTTTTTTCATATATTACACCCTAAACTTTTAAAAGATTCATGTCTGGTTTCAAATTTCTGAAACTTATGAGTCACTGATTCTTTGAATATTGCCTTCCTATTCAGATAGTCTGATAAAACAATTAAATGTTTTTTATTTGTTCTCAATCTTATCTTCATATATAAATATATTTCTATTTTCTATTAATTTGCCTTTTATAAAATATATGACTACATGAATTGTGATCAGCATTTCACTTTACTAGTCCTCTTTTCAGCTCAGTCTATTTTGATATGTAATTTGTATGTTGTACATTACATTGTTTTACAACATTTTCAATTCTTTACTTTTCATTTGCCTCTTTTACAAAGATAGCTTGACAAGCTCATACTTTCTCTCCATATTACTTTGGTTTCTTGTTTTTCCTTTATATTGACTTAAACACTTAAATATAAAGTCGATATCTGAGACTTATGTGCCATGTATTTTTTTCTGATCCTTCACCCCAGTAGCTCATATCCTGTGTGCAATATAATTTATAATTTAATCCTCACATATGGGAGACACCACATTCTGATGCCTGCAAGGCAGTTTCTCTTCATTTATTCCATTTGCCTTGTCAGAAGGAACAACCCACACGGATTTGACATCCTTGTGAGCAGATGCATCTGAATGGAGCACTGGCCTCTTAAGTTCATTATTTCTCTGGATCATTACCTTTATTTACTTCCAGTCCTGGAAAGTTTTCTTAATTTCTTTTCAATGGTATTAGGCATTCTGTGAATTCTTGTAACTTCTTGTTGATTTCAGTTGTCTTCATTAAGTGTTTAAAGTATACTATTTTTCTGAAAAGCAGAAATATCAATAGTTGCATATATGAGTAAAATATTTTACATAGATTTTCTATAGCATGTATCATCACCTCATGAGAAATTCACAGTTCTTTCATTTGAATCACCCCTCCCATCAATAGTCCATATTGTAATAATTTGTAGAATGTGAT
>NW_022438358.1:0-15749 GCF_009761245.1 Sapajus apella
TCAAAAGAAAACTTAACCAGTTCAACACACTCCTGTGTAATTTCTTTTTACAAGTGCTCTTCACAGTTACCAATAAGCAATTCACTTTTAATTGTACAATCATTTTCTGAACCAAGATGTAAAGTCATCTATGAGGCAAAAGGAAGATCCCTCCCATCAGCTAAGGTAACATGAACTGCACGTAAATTAGGAAAACATTCCTAGGACTGGCACCACAAAAAGCAGTAGCCAGTAAAGTAGCATTTTTTTTTTTTTTGAAAACCTTTCCGGTTCCCCACCCACCCTGCTGAGAACTGCAGCACATACTTTTCATCTGCAAACTTCTCAGCTGTGAAGTCCACCTGCCTCTCGGTCTCATAGGGCCGGTATTCCCTGTAGGGTCTCCGCTCGGCTCTTTCAAGGGTCCCCTCGGGCCCGCGGCTATCATTCCATCCTTGCTGCTCCCCTCTTCTAGGGGTCCGCTTCTGGCCTACCAGAAAATCAAAGCAGAGAGCTGGAACACAACGTCTGCGAGAGTATTAAACTTTACACGTACTTGTAAATTTTAAGTTGTTCATACTACAACTGCCCACAGTACTACTTTTTAATAGAACATTACTATTAAATCATGCTTTCCCTATATCCTAGAAAGTATATGACAAACTAGGCTCACCTATAATTACAGGCACCTCCCAAAAGCTGTGACAGTGGTGGGTATATTTTACTAAATACGCTACAGTTCACAAAAGCAGCTTGACAAAATACAGTATGTAAGCCCTATCTAGAAAATGAAAGAATACCCTGTATTTCAGACTGTACTTTTAGAATCCCAACTGCACATAAAACCATGGCAGCTATGGCTTATCACTGGCATACTACTAAGGTTTTTGTTTTTATTTACTTACTTATATTTGAGACAGAATCTCACTGTGTCACACAGGCTGGAGTGCAGTGCGCTGTACAATCTCGTCTCACTGCAACCTCTGCCTCCCGGGCTCAAGCAATTCTGTGCCTCAGCCTCCCGAGAAGCTGGGATCACAGGCATGCACCACCACACCTGGCTCATTTTTGTATTCTTAGTAGAGACAGGGTTTCACCATGCTGGCCAGGCTGGTCTCGAACTCCCAGCTTCTAGCAATTCACCCACCTCAGCCTCCTGAAATTACATGGATGCTTTAAACATCTCACCTCGGCCCCCTGAAATTACCAGGGTTACATGGATGAGCCACCGTGCCTGGCCAAGGCTTTTGTTTTTAAAGTTTGTGGTGTTTATATTTTTATTTTGAAAACAGATTTTCCTGCTATTCTATGAGATATATAGACTTGCAACTAGAACTTCTTGAATATGAACCAAAACCTGCTATTTGCCAACTTGCCCGAGAGTCAGCCAGTACTTGAGGACATCTCTTTGTCCCCTGAGAGTTTGGCACTTAGACGCCATGCTGGGACCAGAGACTCTGGTCTTTTCCTCTCGCCTTGCTCTACTCCCCTCTGGTTTTAATGCTTTAAACATCTTAAGCAAAGTCTAAGTTTGAAGCCATCTGATACTTGGTAAATACATCGTGGAGAACTTTCTCATGTCTTTAATCTTCAAAAGTCTATCTTTTTTTCGTATAAAAGATCTCACTATGTGCAATTTTTACAATAGTGGCTTCAGTTTTTCTTAGTACAAATTACTCTTCACATTAGTTGCATAACTATAAAATATTACATTTATTCAAGTTAATGGATTTTTTTGAGTCCCGAGTGACTGGGACTATAGGCACGTACCACCACACCTGGTTAATTTTTTTAAATATTTTTAGTAGAGACAGAGTTTCACCATGTTTGTCAGGATGGTCTCTATCTCCTGACCTTGTGACCCACCTGCCTCAGCTTCCCAAAGTGCTGGGATTACAGGCGTGAGCCACTGCGCCCAGCCTTTATTTTTTTTTTTGAGACAGAGTCTCACTCTATCCCCCAGGCTGGAGTGCAGTGGCACGTTCTTGGCTCACTGCAACCTCCACCTCCCAGGTTCCAGTGATTCTACCGCCTCAGCCTCCTGAGTAGCTGGGACTGCAGCTACCACGTTCGGCTAAGATTTTTGCATTTTTAGTAGAGACAGGGATTCACCACGATGGCCAGGCTGGTCTTGAACTCCTGGCCTCAGGTGATCCACCCGTCTTGGCCCCCCAAAGTACTGAGGCATGAGCTACCACACTCAGCTGCCTTTTTTCTTTTTTTTGAGACATTCTCACTCTGTCATCCAGACTTCCAGGCTGGAGTGCAGTGGCACAATCTCAGCTCACTGCAACCTCCGATACCTGGTTTCAAGCAATTCTCAAGCCTCCTAGGTAGCTGGGATTACAGGCCTGTGCCACCATGCTTGGCTAATTTTTCTATATCTTTACTAGAGACAGAATTTCACCATGTTGGCCAAGCTGGTCTTGAATGATCTCAGGTGATCCACCTGCCTCAACCTCCCAGAGTGTTAGGATTACACACATGAGCCCCTGCACTCAGCAGAGCATTATGCTTTTATTGAGGACATATCAAGATAATGACACTTTTTTTTTTTGACAAGGTCTCACTCTGTCACCCAGGCTGGAGTGCAGTGGTATGATAATAGCTCACTGCAGCCTTGACCCCTGGGACTCAAGTGATGCTCCCACCTCAGCCTCTTGAGTAGCTCAGACTCAGACCACAGGCATGCACCATCACACCAGCTAATTTTTTTTTTTTGAGACGGAGTTTCGCTCGTTGCCCAGGCTGGAGTGCAATGGCGCGATCTCGGCTCACCGCAACCTCCGCCTCCTGGGTTCAGGCAATTCTCCTGCCTCAGCCTCCTGAGGAGCTGGGATTACAGGCATGCGCCACGATGCCCAGCTGATTTTTTGTATTTTTAGTAGAGACGGGGTTTCACTATGTTGACCAGGATGGTCTCGATCTCTTGACCTCGTGATCCACCCGCCCCGGCCTCCCAAAGTGCTGGGATTACAGGCGTGAGCCACCGCGCCCAGCCTTTTTTTTTTTTTTTTTTTGGTAGAGATAGGTCTCATTTTGTTGCCCAGGCTAGTCTTGAACCCCTGAGCTCAAGTGATCCTCCCACCTAGCCTCCCAATGCTGGATAACAGGCATGAGCCACCACACAGCCCCCACTGTCACTGATACTTGTCCCCAATTGCCTAGGAGTGGGCAACATCAGGTCTGGGCGCACATGCGTTGAGCGTTCAGAATTGGAAAAGGCGTTCAAAATGTAAGGTAGGCCGGGCGCAGTGGCTCACGCCTGTAATCCCAGCACTTTGGGAGGCCGAGGCGGGTGGATCACAAGGTCAAGAGATCGAGACCATCCTGGTCAACGTGGTGAAACCCCGTCTCTACTAAAAATACAAAAAATTAGCTGGGCATGGTGGTGTGTGCCTGTAATCCCAGCTACTCAGGAGGCTGAGGCAGGAGAATTGCCTGAACCTGGGAGGTGGAGGTTGCGGTGAGCCGAGATCGCGCCATTGCACTCCAGCCTGGGTAACAAGAGCGAAACTCCGTCTCAGAAAAAAAAAAAAAAAAAAAAAAAAAAATGTAAGGTAGAAAAAGCCACTATGAAAGTTAATTATCTGATAAGTTGAAAATTATAATAGGTCATGACATAACACTCATCAGAAAATGTCAACAGTAACAATACTTTCTCATAGCTTTACCTCAGTGTAAAAAGAGTTATTTTAACACAGTTTCAGATTTCCTATTTCCAACCTACAGTTTTAAAAACGTCTTTTAATATCGCCACTCAACTACACAATTACTTAGTTGCTTATCCCACCTTTCTGCTTCCTCCAATTTTGTTGTTGTTGTTTCGGGTTTTTTGCTTTTTTGAGATGGAGTGTCACCCTGTCACCCAGGCTGGAATACAGTGGCGCAATCTCAGCTCACTACAACCTCCGCCTTCCAGGTTCAAGCTATTCTCTTGCGTCAGCCTCCTCAGTAGCTGGGATTACAGGCACGTGCCACCACGCCCGGCTAATTTTTGTATTTTTAGTAGAGACGGGGTTTCACCGTGTTGGTCAGGCTGGTCTCGAACTCCTGACCTCGTGATCCGCCCACCTCAGGCCTCCAAAGTGCTGGGATTACAGGCGTGAGCCACTGCACTCGGCCCCTCCAAGTTATTTTTTAATTGTGTCAATTAAATTTGTAATTCATCAAACAAAATAGGACATCTACTGTACACCATATAAAAGCCTTCTCCAACAGTATAAACTGAAAACTGTTAAATACAACTGGCAACTTATTAGAATAATTATCAATATCAAGTAAACATTTCATTTTCCCTCCCAAACCCCCCAAAACAAAGATAATTAGAATAATTATCAGTTTCAGGCAAACATCTCATTCTCCCTCCCAAATCTCCCACAACAAAGATAATCAGCATCCAATTTTTTCCTCACAATTTAGTACTAAGAGATCAACACTGCCAGGAATTGGGCTTGTTTTTCTGTGCTGGATCAGCAGCTCCAAGTGGAGAATGCAAGCACTGCATTTCACTAACCTTTCCAATAAAAGGCTGGCACATGCATTCATCACCATCTAAACCAAGCCCATGTAAAGAAACAGAATACAATAAAAATTACAGTACGATTTCCCACAAAATAAAGTTGAGCTTTGGTTCAACACACATAATACTAAAAGGCTGGGAAAACCAAAACTGAAACGACCTCTCATGACTTCAAGAATGAACTTACTGAGCAAGGCTCACTCAAGGGTTTATGTAGATTGCTAGACAGATAGTCAGACATTAAAAACCTACATTTTTGGCTGGGTGTGGTGGCTCACGCCTGTAATTCCAGCAGTTTGGGAGGCCAAGGCAGGCAGATCACGAAGTCAAGAGATAGAGGCCATCCTGGCCAACATGGTGAAACTCTGTCTCTACTAAAACAAATACAAAAATTAGCTGGGCTTGGTGGCATGCACCTGTAGCCCAGCTACTGGGGAAGCTGAGGCAGGAGAATCGCTTGAACACGGGAGGCAGAGGTTACAGTGTGCCGAGAGGGTGCCACTGCACTCCTGGTGACAGAAAATCAAGACTCCATCTCAAAAAAAAAAAAAAAAAGAAAAAAGAAAAGTAGCCAGGTGTGGTGGCAGATGCCTGTAAGGCCAGCTACTCAGGAAGCCCAGTTAGAATTGCCTAAACCCAGGAGGTGGAGGTTGCAGTGAGCCATGATCATGCCACTGCACTCCAGCCTGGGCGACAAAGCAAGACTGTCTCAAAAACAAACAAACAAAAACCCTACATTTCCATACGAAAAGCCTGCGACTTCCACATTCCTTCAGGATTAGTATTTCTATGATATCAAATATATTTTATTTTTGTCTACACTAAACATTCACTTACAATATTCTAACAAAATTAAAAATTTGGTACAGTGTTTCATATCAACTAGGGCTACAAAACCTTGAGAGATTAGCTCTTTGACCCACCATAGATAAATTTAGTACAGCAGCTACATAAATGGAAATTAATGAGCTGTTTGCACCTGAAAAATACACGTACTTGAAAAAGAACTTCAATGATAAAATTTCCATTCTAACTACAAAATCAACTAAATATCTGATTTCAAAAGCCAGATCACTTAGACGGAACAACTGACAGAAAAAAAGTTATGAGTGTACCACATGACAACAGCAAGTGCAGGAAACAGGTTGCAACCCAGTTTGTATCATTTAAGTTTAGAAAGAAAAGAAATAGCCCCGTGCATTTATGTATATAAATGCAAAGTGTCAGCAGGAAAAATAAGAGGATTTTCACTTAACCTTATGCATTTTGGAACTGCTTAAAATTTTTATCACAAAAATGCATGACAATTTTAAAAAGGCTAAAAATCAATGTATTAACAGTACTAACTTGTCTCACGTTTCTCGGAATAGAAGACGTATTTTCATTCGTTAAAATACAAATGGAGAAGAAAAACTTAGCCATCCTCAGTTCTTTTATCATATTCATGTAAATACGTTTAAGAGAAAAACATAAAAAAAAAACCAGGATGTAAAATGCACAATGTATCTCCAGTCTCACAGTTTAGATAGGCTCAGAAATTTACTGGCCTACCAAAGAGTCCTGAGATAGTCAATAACATTTTTTAAAATCATTTTCAACATCTTTACTGCAGTGACTTGATTCTCGAGTGATGACCCTGGATTTAACTTTTCACAAATAAAAGGTCAACATGATCCAGCTGCACATCAAAGCCCGAATACTTAAACCTGAGAGCTTTCCACAAAGCTGCGATGCACAATCGTTATCAAACAAGGAACAAACCAATAAAACCAAGTTGAACACACTGCCAAGCGTTGGCAGGAGTGGTCAAACTACACATCTTAATCGTAACACTCTGCAAACCTTGGGACCGCTGTCTCATTTAAAGAAAACAGAGGAAACACAGGTGGAGTGTTGCCGGCTCTGCCACTGACGCAGTTCAGGTGGAGGATGAACTCTCAAGCACCCTCCCCGACCGCAGGCAGCAGGACACCACGCTGCGCACTGGTTTTGCTTGCTCAACAGCGAGTGGGGAACTCCGAATATTCTTGATGGAAAGGTTAAAAACGCTTTTCTTAAACCAGCCTTAAGTTATTTATAAGCTCCACATCCCATCAACACCACACGAAGTACTGAAATACGATGCCCGCTGCCTGCTGGACGCTACCGGCCGGGGAAGGGGCGAAGGCGCCAGGTCGGACCGCGCCAGGTACCCCGCCCGCCCCGCCCGGGCCCGGACGTCACAGGCCGCCCCGAGGTCGCCCAGGCCTCCTGCATCACAGAGACCCCCCAGCCCCGGGGCCGGGAGCCCTCCTCTTCCCCACCGCGCTCTCGGGTGGCTCCGACATCAATCCTGCAGAGGCTGGGCTGGAGGATGCAGAAGGTCCCCGCCAGCTTGGATGTGGGCGCCCCGGGGTAGCGGCCTCAGCGTTCGCCCCCACACGCCACCCCAGCAACCTCCCTCAACTTTGTCCAACTTGCCGTAAAGGCTCAGTGCCAGGGTTGGGGGCTCCACCCCACCCCACCCGAAGACTGCGCTTCCCCCGGAACCCCGCATCCGGCTGCTGACGGCTGGAAGGGGTGTGACCCCCGCCCCTCTCCTACCTTCGGCGGCCACCAGGGCCCTCAACTCTCCCGGCTCTTCCCCGGCCCCGCCTCCGGGAACCGGCCCCGGGACCCCAGCCTCATAGCGGGACGCGCCCAGGCCCGCGCCCCCATTCCCCCCGCGTACCCGGCGCCTGCAGGCCGCCCCCAGGGCTGTCGGGCCCCTGCGCGCCGGGCGCCGGGAGGGTCTTGCGCTCCTTCTGCGACTCCCTCCGGCCGCCCGCGCCGGCTCGGTGGCCCGAGGGCCCAGCCGGGCTCCTGCCGCCGCGGGGACCAGCCCCGGCCGCCGCCGCCGCCGCCGCCTCGTCGCGCCTCTTGCGCTGCAGCTGCTGCTGGCGCCGGCGCTCGGCCTCGCGCAGGATGTCGAACGGGTCCGACTCGTCGTCCAGCAGCTGATGGAAGCGGTTGGCCACCACGCAGCCGAAACTCTCCTGCATCACGGCGCCGGCGGCGGCCACGGGGCTCCCCACAGCGCCCTTCATGCCGCCGCGACCGCAGCGGGCCGGGCGGGCAGCCCAGGCGAGCGCGTCTCAGCGAAGCCGGCGGCGAGGACCCATGCTGCCAGCTCCGCCGCCGCCGCCGCCGCCGCCCTCCCGGCCCTACCCGGTCCGGCCCCTCCCGGCGCCCGCCCGCGCGCGCCGCCACCGCCCGCCCAGCCTCGCCCGACAGCCAATCAGCGCGCGGGGATACGCCCCCTTCCCGTGCCGGCTGGCCCGGAGGCCCAATCACCGACTGGCTGCTGTTACGTCACGCGACGTCTGAGCCCCGCCCCCTCCGCGCAACAGGGAGGGGCGGGGCCCAGGGGCGGAGCTGCTGGCCGGAGACACCGCCGCTGTCCCGGCGGCGCGGACTGGTGGTGCGGGCCCGGTTGCGTGTGTGTTCTCCCCGGACCGCGTCCGTGTTTCTTATCGGCCACTGTGCTTTGAGCTTATGCATACATTTAGCCGCGCAACAGCTACGTATTGCGCACTTACCGTGTGCCAGGCGTTATGCTGCGGGAAATAGTAGCTCCGTGTTCGCACAGGTCTGTCTGTAGGTGGAGAAGAAGTGCCCTGAAGGACAGGCGCACAGCTCTCTACGGGCTTGCAGCAGAGGGACCTGACCTAATTGGCAAGTGACAGTTAAGCCGAGAGAGAGGGGTGACAAGGGGCCGGAGGAGGAACAGCAAGTGCAGCAGTCTCGAGGTGGGGTGTGCACAGCCTATTCAAGCTCAAAGTCGTCCCTATTCTAAGAGCAGTGGGAAGCAAGTTTTGAACATGAGCAGATTTGGGTTTGAAAAGGCCACCCGACCTGCACTGTGAACTAATAGTTTGGAGAGAAATACAAACGGATGCAGGGAAGCCAAACGTGGTTGTTGCAAAGCTCCGGGGAATTGCTGATAGTGACTTGGATTAGGATGGTGGCAATGGAGGTGAAGAGAGTGGACGGATTCAGAGACTTGGTGATGAGCTAGATGTAGTGCTGAGGAAGAAGGTATGGTGGCTCTTATGTTCCTGGCTCCAGCATCTGGTGGGAGTATTAGTCACCGCTGGAAGAGACTACTTTCATGAGAGTGATGAATTCAGTCTTGGACACGCTGATGTTTGGATATTTGTTTTCTTTTGAGATACTCAGTTGAGGCCTGGAGTTTAGAGAACGCTGGACTGGACTTCCTCCAGGAAATCTGGCATGGGCACCGATGCAGACACGCTTGGCTGCCTTTCCTGCAGCCGTTCTTTTTCCCTCTTACATTTTTCCAGCGCCTGTATTTTTTTCAGGCATCATACTCCCCAGGGGACGCGGCCCCTTCCAGCCTCCAACTTGATTAATCATAAATTATTCATAGCACCTGATTCCAATTCCTTCTCAGTAACTGGCTTAGGAATAGGCTGTGGGGCAATTTGGGCAGAACAGATCTGAGAAGTATTCTGGGAAAGCTTCTCTTGCACCTAAGAAGTGGTTGAGAAGGGATCTTGGTGTTGTAGTTTGGTGGTGACCAGTTCAAAGATGCCAAAGAGAACTCTGGCCTAATGCAGTGCTTCTCAAAGTGTGGTTGGTTTCTAGTGCATGCAGGATTCTGGTTCATTGAGATAAAATTCACATGCAATTTACTGTTTTTACAATTTAAAAGTGTACAATTCAGTGACATTTACTAAATTCACAATTTTGTACAACCATCTCCACTATCTTGTTCCAGAACATTTCATTGGCCCACAGGAAACTCCATGCCCATTAAGCAGTTACTTTCCAACACTCCCAACCCCCACTTGTTTCTTGGTCCGTGTTCCGTGAGAGAACATGATGCCTGGGTGGCTGTTCCTTAGTGTGGCCAGGAGGATTGCAGAGCAGAAGGATGGAGAAAGCCTAGATCCTTGATGATGTGGAGCTGCCCACTGGACCCACTTGGGAACCTCCCTACTTGAGGTTTATGATGTAAGGTGACAGACGTCACTGCGCTTAGTTGTGTTTGCTGGTTTCATCTGAAAGCATCCAGTTAGAGCATCTTGCCCAGGTGCTCTGTGACCAGCTTTTACTTTCCTTTAATAACATATGGAAAAGGAATTCCTAATCCTAAATGCTGTCAAGCCTGTGTTTTACTCACTTACTGAATTTTGTGTTATTCCCACGGAGGACAGGGATGATGCCTCTTATTCATTGCAGTTTGTATTCCCAGGGCTTGGCGTTCTAGGCAGCTAGAGAGTAGGTTTTCAGTAAATATTTGTTGAATGGTTGAAGAATTTAGGATATTCGGTCACCTCCTTTTGAGTGAGCAGAGATTAATGCCTATACTTTCTTCCCAGAAGAATTAAAAGCAAGTGTTCAAACAAAAACTTACATATGAGTATTCATAGCAGCACTATTCACAATAGCCAAAAGGCAGAAACAACTAAAATGCATGCCACCTGATGAATGGATTAGAAAAATATGGTACAACAAATTATTTGGTCATAAAAAGGAAGTACTGATATTTGTTACGATATGGATGACACTTGAAAACATTGTGCTAAGTGAAAGACAAAACGGGCCACATGTTGTAGGATTCCATTATGTGAAATGTCCAGAATCTATAGAGACAGAAAGCAGATTGGTGGTTCTCAGGCATGGGGGTTGGGAGTGTTGGAAAGTAACTGCTTAATGGGCATGGAGTTTCCTGTGGGCCAATGAAATGTTCTGGAATGAGATAGTGGAGATGGTTGCACAAAATTGTGAATTTAGTAAATGTCACTGAATTCTACACTTTAAAATTGTAAAAATAGTAAATCGCATGTGTATTTTATCTCAATGAACCAGAATCCCTGCATGCACTAGAAACCAACCACACTTTGAGAAGCACTGCTTCAGGCCAGAGTTCTCTCTGGCATCTTTGAACTGGTCATCACCAAACTACAACAGCAGGGAATCACAACCGTGAGAGAGAAGGGCCTGTCTTCCCGCTGGGCATCTGGAATTAGCCTGCTCCCCTGTTTTCTTCCTATCTTCCTTCCAGCGTAACCAGCCACTGTAAGTTTGTAAAGCATGCCCTGTGAGCACTGGTGCCTCACTTCCAAGTCACAGATACCCAAAATGGTTGTAAGAGAACCAACTCTGGTTGCTTCAGGATTCAGAACACCTTTAGAAACACTGAAATAGAGATGAGTAATCTCTATCTGGTGTTAGCTGGCCATAAGTTTCTTTCTTCCTTTTTTTTTTTTTATGTATTTTTAGTAGAGACGGGATTGTACCATGTTGGTTAAGCTGTTCTCAAACTCCTGACTTCAAGTGATCTGCCCACCTCCCAAAGTGCTGAGGTTACAGGTGTGAGCCACTGTGCCCGGCCATAGCCATGAGTTTCTTATGGAGCTACTGATTACTGCTGCACAATTTACTGACAGTAGCATTAAGCAGCCTCATATTTTTTACTGACCGTTTTTTCTGCTGGGAGATTGCATCCTTAAATGCATTCCTAAAATACAGCCCTACCACATTAGCATAAGTTATTCACAACATTGTGTTTAATGTGGGCAGTTTAACAGACTGATCCTTCTCATAATCTGAGATATGAAAACAGCCTTTAGTGATCATAATACCAAACAAAAACACACATTCGTATAGCATTAAAAAACAAAGCACATCGAAAAAGCAGTGAAGTGTGGATGCTCAATAATACCACCAGCCCTTCCATGGTCATTATCCATATTTCAGTACTTATTTATTACCACCAAAGGAAATGCAGTGAAGCCAAACTGTATACAAGATGTAAATTACCTTGAATTACTTAATAGGGGAGCCTCATTAGGAATAACAAAATACACTAACATCTTCCAGATTGACTTGGAATTCAGAAAACAATTAATTGAGAGTTTAGACACATGTAGCTTCATTACTTTCAATTACATTCAGGGAGCAACACCTGGGTGGGAGCCAAGGCGGAGAGGCCAGGTCAGGCTGGCAAGAATGTGAGTTCTTGTTAATTACCAAAGCACTGCGTTCAATCTGCTCTGTTTTGCCACTAGAGTCCTGCTCTCTCCCTCCTTACCTGTTTCTTGTCCCTAAAGTTAGGATGATTATAACCTGTCTTAAGTTCCTCATATAGTTAAATGGAAGGCAAGACCAAAGAAGTCAATGGAAAAGGTAAGAATAAATCTCACTGTCTTATCATTGTTTCTACTTACATAATATATGCAAGAACAAAAGTATTTATCCTGTCTCTAAAAGGATCCGATCTTTTATGCGACCTTAGTCAATTACGACAGTATCAGTGAAGTTACATAATAGTTCCCGGTTTCACTACTCCAAGGGTGATAAGTGAATTCGAATTCAGTTTCCCACAACAAATGAATAAAGCAAGTATATAGGCTCAAAGTCGGGAGTTGTAGAACCATAAACCATTAGGTAACAAATCAGGATGCACCAGGAGAACTTCTAGCAGGTGGAAATCCATTCATGATGATCACATACACAGTGTTTAAATCAGGATATAATTTCCCCAACCTGCTAATAATATTTGTATCCTTGGTGGTGTTGAAGGTCTTTCCAGCTTGTTTTCTTATGCCAAGGTGTTACAGGATAGCTTAGTGCTTTGTATCCTCAAAGCAATTGTGCCAATAGAAGTTTTTTATTCTCCCAAGTTCCTACGATTAAAAGTTTGATCTCTAGTTGCAACTTTCATCAAGGCCAAATAAATAATTGGGGATTTAGAACTTTTTATTTCCTCATTTATTGTAGATCCTTCAAGCTGTGAGCAACAGAAAACCCATCTGGAATAAGTAAAACCAAGGACTTTGTTGGCTCAATTAAAAAAAAGTCCGCCAGTCACAGTGGCTCACTCCAGAAGTTCCAGACCACCCTGGAACTTCTGAGCTATGGTGATTTGCCCACCTCAGCTTCCCAAGACATTGAGATTACAGCCATGAGCCACCAGGCCCGGCCAACTTGACTTTATTTACTTGTTGTTGTTCTTGTTATTATTATTTAATTATTTGAGGTGGAGTCTTGATCTGTTGCTCTGGCTGGAGTGCAGTGGTGCAATCCCGGCTCACTACAGCCTCCACCTCCCAGGTTCAAGGGATTCTCCTGCCTCAGCCTCCCCAGTAGCTGCGATTACAGGCGTTTGCCACCACACCCAGCTAATTTTTGCATTTTTAGTAGAGACGGGGTTTCACCATGTTGGTCAGGCTGGTCTCAAACTCCTGGCCTTGGGTGATCCACCCGCCTCAGCCTCCCAAAGTGCTGGGATTACAGGTGTGAGCCACCGCACCCGCCAACTTGACTTTTTAGTGCATGCACAGAAGTCCTGGAATTGAATCATGGGCCTGTCCTGGGTCACACATACACCATTGAACCCGGTTGCTGTACTGAAGAGGATTTAATTCTCTGCTCATCCAGGCCTGATCACCAGCTCAAGCTGGAGTCTGATTGACGTCAGCACCCCCCTGAACCATGGGAAATGAGAGCTGAGGGGGTGGTTCCCTGAGGAAAATAAGGTTTGTAAACCAGAAGGTAGGAATAGATGCTGGGCAGGTAGCAAACAGAATTCCTTGCACGTGATGATAAGCGTGAATGTGGCATTGCTGTGCCTCTTGCCACACTGGACTCGCCCTGCATTATAGTTCTTTGTTCTTCTTTCTCCTCCGTAGGGTTAGAAATAGTGTCTAATTGATTTCCGAATCCCTGCCTTCCCTTCTCTCTGGCTTCATCTTCAGTACCTAGAAAGACCTTTTATTCAGGAAGTATTTGTTGTTTGGTGAATGAATTTCTTGTTTGTATATATGTACTTATGACAAGTAATTTTACATGTGTTAAAAATCAAGTAAAAATGTGGCTGGGTGTGATGGCCGCATTTTTACTTTAATCTCAGCACTCACGGAGGCCAAGGCAGGAGGATTGCTTGAGCCCAGGAGTTTGAGACCAGCCGGGGTAACACCATGAGACTCTATCTCTACAAAAAATTTAAAAATTAGCCCGGTGTGGTGGTGTGCACCTGTGGTCCCAGCTACTTGGGAGGTTGAGGTGGGAGGATCACTTGGGCCAGGGAGATTGAGACTGCAGGGAGCCATGGCCATGCCACTATACTCTAGCTGGGGAAGCACAGTGAGACCCTGTCTCAAAAAAGAAAAAAATAAAAAAGTAAGACTGGGCATAGTGGCTCACACCTGTAATCCCAGCACTTTGGGAGGCCGAGGCAAGGGGATCATAAGTTCAAGAGATCAAGACCGGCGGCCGGGCGCAGTGGCTCAAGCCTGTAATCCCAGCACTGTGGGAGGCCAAGGCAGGTGGATCACGAGGTCAACAGATCGAGACCATCCTGGTCAACATGGTGAAACCCCGTCTCTACTAAAAATACAAAAAAAAAAAAAAATTAGCTGGGCATGGTGGCGCGTGCCTGTAATCCCAGCGACTCAGGAGGCTGAGGCAGGAGGATTGCCTGAACCCGGGAGGCGGAGGTTGCGGTGAGCCGAGATCGCGCCATTGCACTCCAGCCTGGGTAACAAGAGTGAAACTCCGTCTCAAAAAAAAAAAAAAAAAGAGATCAAGACCATCCTGGCCAACATGGTGAAACCCCATCTCTACAAAAAATACAAAAATTAGCTGGGCGTGGTGCTGCTCACCTGTAGTCCCACCTACTCGGGAGGCTGAGGCAAGAGAATCACTTGAACCTGGAAAATGGAGATGAGCTGAAATTGTGTCACTGTACTCCAGCCTAGCGACAGAGCAAGACTCCATTTAAAAAAACAAACATAAAAATGCAGCTAATTAATAGATGAGATGCTGATAAATGCATGTTACAAGACAAATGGATGTGATATCATTTCTTTTTCTGAAAGGTTTTACACATTTGCTGACAATCATAAGCTGAATCTTTTTTTTTTTTTTTAGATGGAGTCTCACTCTGTCACCCAGGCTGGAGTGCAGTGGCATGATCTCTGCTCACTACAACCTCCGCCACCTGGGTTCAAGCTATTCTCCTGCCTCAGCCTCCCAAGTGGCATTACAGGCATCTGCCACTGATGATTACAGGCATCTGCCACTGTGCCTGGCTAATTTTTGTAGCTTTTAGTAGAGATGGGGTTTCACCATCTTGGCCAGGCTGATCTTGAACCCCTGACCTTGTGATCCACCTGCCTCAGCCTCCCAAAGTGCTGGGATTACAGGTGTGAGCCACTGTGTCCCACCAGCTGAATCTTATATAGTGCTTACTGGGTACCTGTCATCATTTCTAAGCATTTTGTATCTGTTTTTTAAATTCTTACAACAAGCTGATGAGGTAGATGCTTTTGCAGTCCCATGTGACATTGAGATGAATGCCTCAGCGAGTGGAAGAGTCAGGCTCATGAACACGCCTAACCGTCATGCTCTACTGCTAAGCATTGAGCTAAAACATGCGGTTTTAGTAGGATATGGTCTCTCTTCTTAAAGACCTATGCAAGCAGGAGGCAGACATCACTAGTTCTTAGAATCACTCTAAAGGAACCAGGCACAGGAGCCCATGCCTCTAATCCCAGCACTTTGGGGGGTCAAGGTGGATGGATTATTTGACATTAAAAGTTTGAGGCCAAACCAGCCTGACCCACATGGCAAAACCCCATCTCTGCTAAAAATACAAAAATTAGCTGGGTGTGGTTATACAATCCTGTAGCCCCAGCTACTCGGGAGGCTGAGACAGGAGAATTGCTTGAACCCGGGAGGCAGAGGTTGAAGTGGGCCAAGATTTCCCCATTGCTCTCCCGCCCGGGTGAAAAGAGTGAAACCCCGTCTCAAAAAAAAATAAAAATAAACAATCGCTCTAAAGGGGAACTTTGTGTGAATCTGTAGCTGTATCACTAACAGAAATCATTTCAAGACCAGCCTGAGCAACATAGTGGGACCCTGTCTCTACAAAAAGTTAAAAAATTAGCCAGGCATGGTCCATGCTCCTGTGGTCCCAGCTACTTGGGAGGCTGAGAAGTGAGAGAATCACATGGACTCAGGAGGTAGAGGCTGCAGTGAGCCATGTTCACACCACTGCACTCTAGCCTGGGTGACAGAGTGGGACCCTGTCTCAATTAAAAACAAAAATGATGTGAAGACATGCTTACTGAGGCTACAGTGGGGCAAGTGTACCTAGACTTCCCACAAAATGTCATTTGGCAGGGTGAAAGTTACACTGTGTCTATCTAACAGGGCTGCTCTTCCATTTAGATTACACCTCAGAAGTGTGTTCAAAAAT
>NW_022438359.1:0-911 GCF_009761245.1 Sapajus apella
AATGTGGAAACCATCATTCTCAGCAAACTGTCACAAGAACAGAAAATCAAACACCACATGTTCTCACTCATAGGTTAGTGTTGAACAATGAGAACACATGGGCACAGGGAGCAGAGCATCACACACTGGGGTCTGTTGTGGGGTCTATGGCAGGGACAGCAGGGGTTGCGGAGGTTGGGGAGGGATACCATGGGGAGAAATGCTAGATATAGGTGACGGGGGGATGGAGGCAGCAAGCCACATAGCCATGTATGTATCTATGCAACAATCCTGCGTGATCTGCACATGTACCCCAGAACCTAAAGTACAATAAAAAAAGAAAGAAGAGAGAGAGAGAGAGAGAGAGAGAGAGAGAGAGAGAGAGAGAGAAGAAGAAAGAAAGGAAGAAAGAGAAAGAAAGAAAGAGAAAGAAAGAGAAGAGAGAAAGAGGGAAAGAAGGAAGGAATGAAGGAAAGAAAGGGAAAGAAAGAGAAAAAAAAAAGGAAAGAGAAAAGAAAAGAGAAAGAAGGATCCTGACCATGGGGAAAGGGCTATTTGGGATTCTGGAATGGGTGGCTGAGGCAGTTTACAGAATTGCGTTCTGGTGAGCTTTAAAAATGGAACAGGAACCAGGCACAGTGGCTCATACCTGTAATTCCAGCACTTTGGGAGGCCAAGGCAGTCAGATCACTTGAAGTTAGGAATTCGAGATCCTGGCCAACACAGTGACGTCCTGTCTCTACTAAAAATACAAAAATTAGCTGAGTGTGGTGGTGGGCACCTGTAATCCCAGCTACTCAGGAGACTGAGGCAGAAGAATCACTTGAACCAGGATGGTGGAGGTTACAGTAAACTGAGATTGGGCCACTGCATTCCATCCTGGGCAACAGAGCAAGGCTTGGTCTCAAAAAAAGAAAAAAAGAAAAAAAAAA
>NW_022438359.1:921-15491 GCF_009761245.1 Sapajus apella
CTCCCTACCTAGGTGATCTGCTCACCTCGGCCTCCCAAACTGCTGGAATTACAGGCATGAGCCACCGCACCCAGCCCTGACTTTCTTGTTTATACATCTGTCCCTTATGAATTTGTTCAATGTGTATTGATCCTGTGGAGCCCTATTACTTCTGGGTCTACAAACAATAAACTTTGGAGCCTATAAAATAAGCCTACAGAATATGCTGACAAAAACAAAATACTGCCACCGTGTGGGTCTTTCGACAAGCTTAGCAGTCAGTCCCCAAGACCCAATCAACATGTAAATGAACCAGCAGACTATGATGTGGAGAAGACTTCCCAAGGTCACTTTCCTCAGGCCACTGAAAACCTTTAATCAGCTCAAACCCTTATGAGCTCACCACATGGAACATCCAGGGATCCTGCCCACTCCCACAATACCCAACTCCCTCATCCTACCAAAAACATCCTCAGGAAAGTTCTCTCCAATAAACTCACTAAAATAATTATCTAGCAGTATTTGGCACCGAGGGCTGCTTTTCGTGAAAGACCCCTCCCCACCAACATGGAGTCTTGGGTCGGTCCATCTTAGAGTACCTGACATGTTATCCTTTGCTTCTGGCCAAAATACCAGACCCTAAAATCGGATATTTTTTTATGATGCTCCCTTATTTTGAACTCTTCCTACTTTTTCCTATTTCACTCTTTCCAAACTTTCTTAAAATCAAAATCTTTTTTTCTTTTTTTTGAGACTGAGTCTTGCTCTGTCACCCAGGCTGGAGTACAGTGACACAATCTCTGCTCACTGCAACCTCCTCCCCCTAAGTTCAAGTGATTCTTTCACCTCAGCCTCCCAAGTAGCTGGGATTACAGGTGCACACCACCACTCCAGCTAATGTATGTATTTTTAGTAGAGATAGAATTTGGCTGCGTTGGCCAGGCTGGTCTCGAACTCCTGGCCTCAAGTGATCCACCAGCCCCAGCCTCCCAAAATGCTGGGATTATAGACATGTGCCAACACACTCAGCCTCCCCTCTTTTAACATCTCCACGCTTTTTTCTTTTGTATGCAAAACAAGTCTCTCCATCCTAAAAAGAAACTTGTGGTCCCTGTGGCTCTGTCCAGCTACCTCGACATTCTTTCTCTCAAATCGCAGCCAAATCCGTCTCCAATTCACCAGCTGTATTTCATTTTCCTACTCCCAGAAATGGGGTTTCTCTTCTCAGCACATCTCTGAAACCATTCAAAGGCTGCCTCATAATTTCCACATCCCATGGGTGATTATCCAGCTGCATGTTTCTTGCCCTCACCCTGCCATGCGACTCCCTTTATTTTTGAAGCCCCTTCTTTTGACCCCTAAGATGGCGCTATCCTAGTTCTCCTCCTTCTCAGCTAATGTCACCAGGCCATGAGTATCATGGCAGAGGGCAGAATGGGAAAACCATGAGAAATGGGCAAAGGGCAGCAAGGGATGTGTTCCCAGTTTTGCTGGGGCCTGCACAGTCCATTTCAGGTTTCCTTGCTCATGGTGGCCCCTGGAAAGGCACATGTCCCTCTGCACCAGAGACCTGGGTAGGCAATTCATGAGTATTCTGTCTGCTACCAGCTAAGACCTGAGTCATGCCAGAGAAAAGGAGGTGGGAGGAGCAAAGGAGGTGGGAGGGGCAAAAGAGGTGAGAGGAGCAAAGAGCAGAGCTGGGCTCACTGGCAGCAGCCTGGCTCTGATCTCCATGTAGAGCATATTGTCCTCATAGAGCTCCTGCATGCTCTGGAAGACGTAGTCTCTGAACACTGGTGCATAAAGGATAAGGCCAGAGATGGTGGAGAAGATGGTTTTAAACTTTGACCAGACAGCATTTTGGTTTGTGTAAATCACTTCTGGGTGCGGGGTCACCAGAGTGAAGTTCCTCAGCAAGCTGTCCAAGACACAAAGCAGGGAGTGGTGGAGGCTGGTCCAGGACACTGCCCCCAGGCACCCATTGGCCTGCTACCCACCTTGCATCTCCCAGCTAGCAGCACACCATGATGCACCCTAGAGCAGAGATAAGGGCAAAGGGGAACATTCCCAGGCTCTCTGATATAAGACTGGGTCCTGTGGCCAGGCAGTCCAGTGCTTGCTTAAACCCTAACCTCAACCCCAGGAGACTGCTTGAAAGGAGACCTCACCAGCCAGGCTCTCCTGGCTCCTGTCCTCCCTCCGCATGCTTGGCCAATCTGACCCCACTGTACTTAGATTGTAGACCTAAAAGCTCTCTCTCTCTCCCTTTCTCTCTCATTCTTCCTTTACCCAATGACAGCAAACTAGACCAACCTCTTTTTGGGGGATGTTATGGACTAGATTCTGCACCCAAGCCCCAAATTCAAATATTAAAGCCCTAGCCCTCATATGGAGAAGGGAATTTTAAAGAGATGATGAAGATTAAATGAGATTGTAAGGATGGGGCCCTACTGTAATAGGGATGGGTGTCCTTGTAAGAGGAGGAGGCCAGGCACGGTGGCTCACACCTGTAATCTCAGCACTTTGGGAGACCAAGATGGGTGGATCATTTGAGGTCAGGAGTTTGAGACCAGCCTTGCCAAGATGGTGAAACTCCATCTCTACTAAAAATACAAAAAGTAGCCGGGCATGGTGGCACAGGCCTGTGGTCCCAGCTACTCAGGAGGCTGAGGAGGAAGAATTGCTTGAACCCAGAAGGCAGAGGTTGCAGTGAGCCAAGATTGCACCACTGCACTCCAGCCTGGTGACAGGGAAAGACTCTGTCTCAAATTTTATTTTAAAAAAGAAGAAAAAAAATTAGTCGGCCATGGTGGTGCATGCCTGTAATTACTCAGGAGGCTGAGGCAGGAGAATCACTTGAACCCTGGAAGTAGAGGTTGCAGTGAGCCAAGATTGCAACACTGCAAGGCGACACAGTGAAATTCATCTCAAAAAAAAATAGAAGAAGAAGAGGAAGAGACAGCAGGAGTGCACACACAGAGGAAAGGCCATGTGAGGACATAGCCAGAGGCAGCCTTCTGCATGCCAAAGAGACAGGCCTCAGGAGAAACAAACCCTTCCCTGGCACCTTGATCTTGGACTTCCAGCCTGCAGAACCATGAGAAAATCAATTTTGTTTTTTTTTTTTTTTTGAAACAGGGTCTCACCATCTCCCAGGCTGGAGTGCAGTGTCACAATCACAGCTCACTGCAGCCTCAAACTCCCAGACTCAGGCAATCCTCTCATGTCAGCCCCAGGGTAGCTGAGACTATAGCTGTGTGCCACCACATCTGGTTAGCTGCTTTATTTTTGTTGAGCTGGGGGTCTTACTATGTTGCCTAGGCTGTTCTTTTTTTTTTTTTTTTTTTTTTGAGACAGAGTCTTGCTCTGTCACCCAGGCTAGAGTGCAGTGGCACAATCTTGGCTCACTTCAACCTCCTCCTCCCAGGTTCAGGCGATTCTCCTGCCTTGGCCTCCCAAGTAGCTGGGATTACAGGTACCTGCCACTATGTGTGGCTAATTTTTTTGAATTTTTAGTAGAGACAGGGTTTCATCATGTTGGCCAGGCTGGTTTTGAACTCCTACCCTCAAGTGATCTGTCCATGTCGGTTTCCCAATAACAAAAGAAAACTCTCAGGGGGAAAAAAAAGAGAGAGAGAGAGAGAAATGCTATATAGGAGGGAAGATTTACAAACATCATAAAAGCTTTCAACTATGTTGTCATAATCTGGAAACACCCCAACCAATCCCAAAGGTCTTTGCACATAGTGAATTAAGTTTAGGAAGATGAAGAGGCTATAAATATTGTTTTTCTTTACAAAAAATAGAAAAACACTACTCACCATGTTGACCAGGCTGGTATGGAACTCCTGACCTAGGTGTTTCTCCCTCCTCAGCCTCCCAAATTGCTGTTATTAGAGGTGTGAGCCACCGCTCCTGGCCAGTTGATAATTGTTTTGAATTGTGCACCAATATTGGCTTTAGAGTCTGTACTGCAATTTTCATTTCTTGTAATACACGTATCAGGATTGAATGTCAAAGTTATAAGCTGGAGCTTGGCACAGCAGCTAGATTCTGTCAACTTGGCACTTTCAGGGGTCAAGGCAGAGGAATCACTTGAGCCTAGAAGTTTCACTTGTGGGTGTGGAGAAGGACTGCATGGTTCTATTGAGTGGTGAAAGTAGCTTTCAGCAGATAAATGGAGTGCCAGAGGAGGATGGAGTAGGAAGGTGGTCTTCCCCTGAAGTACAACCTCTCAGCAACAGGGCTCACCTCCAGCTGCTCTCAGCTGAATTCCCTGTCACTCCACCATTGATAACCTGCTGCATCTGCTGGTGCCTGTTGGTGTGCTCTTCTTCTTTAGAGCCAAGCTTTCCTAGAGGCTTACAGGGTTCTAACACTTTACAGTTTGTTTTATCTATTTTTCAGAATATCAACTGATTATAAATATGTGTATGTGTGTGTGTATATATATGTATATATGCATATATGTATGTATATATGTATGTGTATATATGTATATATGTGTGTATATATGTAAACAACAAATCATCAACACTTTTTCCCTTCTAAAATGCTTTCCCCTTCTCCATCCTGCTGCTTCCTCTGGTGACTTTGTCATTATGCAGGAAACAACACTTTATCTTTCACCTATTCAGAATTTAGAGTCATAAAACATAAATATAAAAATAAACAGAA
This sequence comes from Sapajus apella, assembly GCF_009761245.1. NCBI lineage: Eukaryota > Metazoa > Chordata > Mammalia > Primates > Cebidae > Sapajus > Sapajus apella. Next base: position 5,578 of record NW_022438359.1, read on the forward strand.
ATTGAGATGCTTGTTTTCTTTCACTACTTTTTTGTTTATTTCTTTACTTATTTTGGTGTTTGCTTCTTATTTTTTTTAACACGTTTTTGAATCTTTCAAGTAAAATCACCCAGCATGGCAACATGATAGATGACTACATAAGGTGGGGAGTGAAAGTAGATCCAGGAATAAGTAACATTGATATCTTAATTATGTATGCCCTCAAAAAACAGTAGATCCTATTTGGTATTTGTGGAAACTGAAGGAACACCTAATAAAATCCAGGTACATGCTCACCTGTGTAACATGTCTCCAAACACTTGTAAAAAATAAGGAAAAGTCATTATGCTATCTCCAAAATGAATCTTCCACTAAGTTCAGTGTGCAATCTGGAGGCAGCTTCTGACAGTATTATTTTTCTGCCATAAATCTTCAGGAAAGCATTTTACATTTCTTCTCTAATGAAAACCCTAGTCTATCATATGGTCATGAATTAATGTCCTGATACAATCTGAGTTTTGAAGACATTCTTTATACAAGTGAAGAGAAAAAAAAAGAGCCAGAGAGCCTATTTTCCATGGCAACCATGAAGAATCTACTCAGTCATCTTCCCTAGGCCCTATTACAAAAGTGAGTGGATGAAAAATAATATTTAGATTCCCAAAACTCCCAACCTTGTTATGTCTCCAAATTAACCTAATGTAAATGAATCACTCAGTATTTTATAAATGTTCAAAAAAGCAAAATATGTTACTGACTTTAGATGGGGAATATTTATTGGGGCTGTTACCTTGACCATTCCACATTTTGTTGCTGGTGGACAAAGGAAGAGACCTTTGTTCTGATAAAATCCAGGAAGTTGGATTAGTTATGGATATGTGTTTCTGGAAACAAATCGTGGAAATAAAAGGAAAAATGCACTTCAGGAGAGAGGGAAAACACCTGTGCTTGTGAATGTTCAACATCCTGATGCCTTATGGTCAATACCAGGAGTAGACCCATATCTGGGTTATGGCACATTTCCTTCAGCTCCTTATACATTCCTTTTAAAACCTCCCTCCTATGGGTCATTCTGGCATTGCTTTTATTGAGTTGCTAAAAAATGTTTTTGCCTTCCTTTAGACAGGCATGTCTCTGAACCTGGACCACTGTTACTGTTTATTCACCAGCAAAATTTTCATTCATCCTTCAAGACTCATCCAGAGTTGATCTTTGATTCTGTGTGCCTACTAGATAGATATTTGTGGCAGTCATCATGTTGTACTGAGATTATTGCTTTGTGTGTCTGTAACTGCTACTAGATTGTGAGGTCTGGTTGAAGTGACAATGTCAACAAAATCAAGAGAGACTGAACCCCAGATTCACAGTCTAATACCATCACTTTTAGGTTTCAAATAATGACAGCGAAATTTCATTTTATACTGCTGATTTTGAAACTTCACCTGGGTCTTCAGTATAAACAAATGAAAGTTAAAATGATAGGGAATGAGAAAATCAGATACAAAATGATGAAAACTGTCATCATTTAAACCATCATAAATTCCATGGTTTGGCTTGTTCCTGCAAAGTCATATGTTGAAATTGATCTCCAACTGGGCAGTGTTGAGAGGCAGGTCTTACTGGGAGGTGTTTGGGTCATGGGAATCAATCCCTCACATATAGATTAATGCCTTTATTTGGTGGGGTGAGATAGGGTGGTGAAGTTTAGCTTCAGCAGGAATGAGATTGTTCCAGAGAACACATTGTGGAAAAGAGTCCATCTTCTGGTTTCTCTCTCTTGCTTTCTCTCTCACCAAGTTATCTCTTTGGACTCATCTGCTCCTTCTCCACTCCCTGACATAAATGCACTCAGCCTGAGTCCCTCACCAGGTGTAGCTGCCCAATGGTAGACTTTTAGCCACCAGAATTGTGAGCATAACAAATTTCTTACTTTTATAAAATACCTGACCTCAGGCAGTCTGATACAGAAACACAAACTGTAATAAAACCAATGGACATAGTAAATTATTAAATCAAAGGCAGTATAAATTACTTATGGAGTAGATAGTACAAATCCTATTTACATTTGAAAGAATAAAGAGATAGAGAATGCAGAGCTGTATAGTAAAGTGAGATACCCATGTCTCCAAAACACAAAAGACACAGTGAGAAAGCGATATAATAATTTGGAGCATAGTTGCAGAATAAAGGTGGACTGAAAAATGAAGACATGTCTTCAAAAAGAAGAGAAGGTGATTTAAAAAAATGGAGCATAATCATAAAATAAAGGTGGACTAAAATGTGAAGACATTATATAATCTGGAATATTCTCAACCCCATGAAATCAGGGTTCATTTCTCACAGATCGTAATGTAAAGCCTTTCATTGACCCTGTTAAGCTAAGAGCTAGACCTCCCTAATGTATGGGAGCTTATTTAAAGACACTTGGGAGACATGATTGAACCAAAGGAAAGCTGGGTCCTGAGTTTTTGCACACTTGGGTAATTGGGAAAAATGTCAAAGCCAGAACACATGGCTTCAGTCCTTTATAGTTTATATGCCCACTGTCCTCAAGCAGCCTCATCAAATCTCTCATTTTTTGTGGCTCCAGTTTGAACTGGAAGAGATGTCTGTCCTACATAGTTTCAGGGTAGCTGAGAACCACCATGGCTCTCCAAACTAAGACTAGGAGCCACAGCAAGGTTTGTGATCCTTAGGCGTAGTGGTACAGTTATGAGGGAGGTGAAGCTGGAAGAATATCCTTGGTGACAAGGAATCCAGTGAAAATGCTGCCGATTGTTAGGTGCTTCATTGAGTCAATTAGGAAGTGGCTATTTTCATTAATGATAATTTGAGAAGTGAGATTGTCCTTTCAGAGCTAAGAAAATACTCCGGGTACTGTAGACAGCTGTCAAGGAGCAGGCTGTAAGAGAAAGAGAAGGGGCTGAGGCACTGGTATATGTCATATTTCTCATTTCCATAAGAAGGTCTTTGGAGTAAAAGCCTGTGAGGAAAGTCATACTTATAAGTGCTAGGCTACCAATAATAAGGGAAGAGGAAGCGAATGGTAAAGTTTTGAGTAATGCTCCTATTTTTCCAATCTCTTGTTCATCATTGAGATTATGGATGATGGATCTTGAACATATATTTAATACAGCTTTAAAAAAAGTGTGGGTGCACATGTGAAGCAATGCTAGGTGTGGCTGATTAATGCCAATTTTGACTATTATAAGGCCCAACTGCCTTGAGGTGGAGAATGTAAAAATTTTTTTGATATCATTTTGTGTTACAGCATAGATTGCTGTAAATAAGGTGGTAAGAGACCCTAGCTATGATGTAAAAGTTTGGATTAATGGGTTATTTTCTATGAAAGGGTAGAAGTAGATAAGCAGGAAAACTCCTTCGGCAACTATAGTGCTGGAGTGGAGCAGAGCTGAGACTGGGGTTGGGCCTTCTACGGCAGATGAAAGTCAGACATGGAGACCAAATTGAGCTGACTTTCCTGGTTCTGCTAAGAGAAGGCTAATTAATGAAAGGGAGTCAGAGGTGAGATTTAGAATAAATATTTGTTGAAAGTCTCATGTGTTGGGGAATAAGAAGAATCATGCTGTAGCTAAAATAAAGCCAATATCACCAATGCAGTTGTGCAGAATTGTTTGCAGGGCTGCTGTGTTAGCAGCTGCTAGACCTTATCATCAGCGAATTAATAAGAAGTATATGACTCCTACACCTTCTTGTCTGATAAAGAGTTGTAAAAGATTGTTGGCAGCAACCAGAATTAATACCTTAATGAGGAAAATAAGTAGATATTTGAAAAATGGATTGATGTTAGGGTCTGAACTTAGAAATCATATTGAATCATATCATGACAGTGATAGTGTGATGCTAATTTAAACAGTGATGATATAGTGTGTACTAAATATTGCACAAACCTAATCATCTCTGTCCCCATCTTTCTTAATACCCTAAATACCCCTAAAGAGTTAGGTGTGGTATTCAAACATTCATATGAAAACATGTAGAAGATTCATATTTTTAAAAGCTAATTGTTCTCCAGAGAATAAGGGCAGTGCTTAGAGCATTCAGATGACCTCTGAAGGTCAGCACTGCAGTGAAGGAGCTCCTGACCTTGACGAGTGCTTAACAGAATTTTTCTGGAAGAGTCACTGTGGGAAACAATCATAGAACCCTTGGGTGAGTGCAACTTATATGGAGAAAATTATGTCTCTCTTCCTTTACAAATAATAAATCACGTGACAAAAAGTGTCTAATTATCTTAAACCTACTTGATGATATTATTTGTAACTCATTATTACTGTTATTTTATGACAGGAGGTTATTAATGTTTGTTATTTTGTGTATTGCATAATTGTTCAGTACATTTTTAAGAATTTTAAATATCTAGTATTTGATGCAATACATTTGTATGCATTGTGAATATATGGAATTCACATTAAAACATATCTATCCATATAGGCATGTATATGTGTATGTGTGTGTGTGTGTGTGTGTATAATGCATCTATTAATATTGGTATATTGAATTAAGTAAAAAAGAGGTAATTATTGAATACTGTAAATGTTGTGCTTTCAGAACCTTAAGCTTTTAGACATAATTTTAAGTCGCCAAGGCAGTCAAGAGATGAAAAATGGTGACACTAAAGGAAATAAGAAGGCTCTCCGAAATACCCTAGCTTAGAAATCAAAACACATTTGTTGAGCAGATAAATGTATAAGGCATAATTTAATACGTGATACTGGTTGTCATTTTAATTGAGACTTTAGTCAGATTAAACTATGAAAAATTCCTGCAAATGGCTCAGATGACCTCTGAAAAATATTTGCAATTCTTAGATTTTCACTTTTGCAGTTAAATTCAGCAGTATTTTTAAGGAAAAGAGAGTAAGGTAAAGGACTTCAAACTGCCAAAGCAAAGATTACACTTTGTATTGGTCAGCGTTCTCCAGAGAGACAAACCGTAGGATATATATACACACACACACACACACACACACACACACACACATTTGTTCATATATATATATGTTTTGAGATGGAGTGTCACTCTGTCACCCAGGCTGGAGTGCAATGGTGCAATCATGGCTTACTGCAACCTCTACCTCCTAGCTTCAAGTAATTATTCTTCCTCAGTTTCCCAAGTAGCTGGGATTATAGGCACACACCTCCATGCCCAGCTAATTTTTGTATTTTTTGTAGAGATGGGGTTTTGCCATGTTGTCCATGCTGGTCTTGAACTCCTGACCTCAGGCGGTCGGTCCTCCAACTCCCAAAGTGCTAGGATTACATGTGTCAGCCACTGTGCACAGCCTTCAGCTTTTTTCTTTTTGTGAGAGTGGTAGTTATGACTTCTAAATTCTTACATGTATATGCTGGATTAGAAACCAGAAGTACATAATTTATCTTCAATTTCCCATTGTTAGACATTTACATAATTTCCCAGCAAACATATCACTGTACATACATCTTTCCTCAAGTATCTGACAATTTCCTTTTGACACATTCCCAGAAAGGCCTAAGGTCAGAGTTTGTGCTAGTCATTAGGCTCTTCATAACTCTTTGCCAAATAGCTCTCAAGGAGAAATGGAGACAAGCAGAAGGGTGGTGAATTTCTATTCACTTTTTAAAAATGTTTTATTCAATCATAACATACATATAGAAAAGTGCACATATCATGAGTGTACAGTTCACTGAATTTTAAGAAACTGAACACACCCACATAACCTGGACCCAGATAATGAAATAGTAGAACATTTCCAGAAGCCCAGAAACCCCCTTGATGCCTTCCCCTCACTAATCTCTGAGATGTGGGATTTTATTTTATTTTTATTGTAGACACAGTCTCTTTCTGTCACCCAGGCTGGAATGCAGTGGTGGGATCTCTGCTGACTGCAACATCTGCCTCCTGGGTTTAAGCAATTCTCATAGCTGGGATTTCAGGGGTGTGCCATCAAGCCTGGCTAATTTTTGTATTTTTTTGTAAAGACAGGGTTTCGCCAGGTTGGCCAGGCTAGTCTCAAACTCCTGATCTCAGGTGATCTGCTCGCCTTAGTCTCCCGAAGTGCTGATATTACTGGTGTTAGCCACTGCGCCTGGCCAAAACAGGTAGGATTTTAAAACCCCAAGACATAGCAACCCAATTATATCTTTGGATTCTTAGTTTTTAATACTTTTTTTTTGAGATTGGAATCTCACTCTATTACCCAGGCTGGAGTGCAACAGTGTGATCTTAGATTACCTCCATCTCCCAGGGTCAAGCGATTCTCCTGCCTCAGCCTCCCAAGTAGCTGGGATTACAGGCATTCACCACCATGTCCTGCTAATTTTGAATTTTTTGTATAGACAGGGTTCCAACATGTTGGTCAGGCTGGTCTCAAACTTCTGATCTCAGGTGACCCACCTCCCTCGGCCTCCCAAAGTCCTGGGATTATAGGTGTGAGCCACCAAGCCCAGCCAATTATTAATACTTGGATAAAACCTGGACCACAAAATATGATCTGTTATGTTTGCAAACACTTAACAGTCTAAAGTCTGGCTTGGGAAGTCATATGGGTCCTTTTGGGTAAGTTTAAGGGTAAAAGGATTGTTTTCTTTTTCATTTTTCCAGCTCAAATTTAGAAGTGTGAGAAGTGGCCACACATTCTTTCCATCTTATTTTTTTTTCTTTTGAGATGGAGTCTCACTCTGTCACACAGGCTGGAGTGCAATCACACGATCTTGGTTCATGGCAATATCGGTCTCCTGTGTTCAAGCAATTCTCATGCCTCAGCCTCCTGAGAACCTGGGACTACAGGCACACCCCACCATGTCTGACAAATTCTTGCGTTTTTAGTAGAAACAGAGTTTCACCATGTTGGCTAGGTTGATCTTGAACTCCTGACCTCAGGTGTTTTGCCTGCCTTGGCATCCCAAAGTGCTGGGATTATAGGCATGTGTCACTGTGCCTGGCGTTTTCCTTTTTTAATATAGGGCATTGCTCTGTTGCCCAGGCTGGAGGGCTGGAGTGCTGTTGTGATGTGATCATGGCTTATTGCAACTTGACCTCCTGGACTCACGTGATCCTTCTACCCCAGCCTCCTGAGTAGCTGGGACCACAGGCTGACCACCATGTCTGGCCAATTTTTGCATTTTTTTGTGGAGACAGGGTCTCATTATGTTCTCCAGGATGGTCTCGAACTCCTGAGTTCAAGAGCCACCGTGACTGGCCATTGCAGATAAATGTCTATTTTACCTTACTTTCCTGCTTCCCTTGTCCTTTCTGTCTTTTAAATTATTTTGTCTCCTCTATTCTCTATTGTATTCTTTAATTATTTCAATCTTAAAGTTTTTTTTTTAAATTTGTTTATTATTATTATTTTTTTGAGTAGCTGGGATTACAGGTGTGGGCCATCATGCCCAGCTAATTTTTGCATTTTTAATAGAAATGGGATATCACCATGTTGGTGAGGCTGGTCTCGAGCTCCTGGCCTCAAGAAATCCAACCACCTTAGACTCCCAAAATGCTGAGATTACAAGTGGGAGCCACTGTGCCTGGCTGCTTCATTTTCCATGGATGGTGTATTTGAATAAATAATTTTAGGCTGAGTGCAGTGGCTCATACCTGTAATCCCAGTGCTTTGGGAGACAAAGGTGGGTGGATCATTTGAGGTCAGGAGATCGAGACCAAGTTGGCCAACACTGGCCAAACCCAACTCTACTAAAAATACAAAATTAGCAGGGCATGGTGGCGAGTGCCTGTAATCCCAGCTACTCAGGAGGCTGAGGCAGGAGATTCACTTGAACCCAGGAGGTGAAAGTTGCAGGGAGCTGAGATCACACCAGTGCACTCCAGCCTGGGGTACAGAGTGAGATTTCGTGGAAAGAAAAAGAATTTTGTTCCATTTTGTATTAAAATGTTTAGGTTTATTTTGGGAGGGTGAGGTGAGTGGATTGCTTGAGCCGAGGAGTTCCATGCCAACATGGGCAACATGGCAAAACATAAAAATATATATATAAATCAGGCCGGGCACAGTGGCTGACATCTGCAATCCTAGCACTTTGGGAGGCTGAGGTGGGCAGATCACCTGAGACCACCAGTTTGAGACCAGCCTGGCCAACATGGCAAGACCCTATCTCCAATTAAACAATGCAAAAAGTAGCTGGGCATGGTGGTGGGTTCCTGTAATCCCAGCTACTCAGGAGACTGAGGCAGGAGAATCTCTTGAACCAGGAAGTGGAGGTTGCAGTGAGCCGAGATTGAGCCACTGCACTCCAGCCTGGGCGACAGAGTGAGACTCTGTTTCAACAACAAAAATACCAACATTATGCAGGGTTAGTAGTGGCACATGCCTGTATTTCCAGCTACTCAGGAGGCTGAGATGGGAGAATCTGAACCCAGAAGGTTGAGGCTGCAGTGAGCTGTGCTCATGCCACTGCACTCCAACCTGTGTGACAGAGTGAGACTCTGTCTCAGAACATATTTAAAAAACTTTGCTTTCACATTTCTTCTAGCTGAAATGTTAGAATTATGTAAGGTAGGTGTTCATCTAATTATCTGATCCTGAATATAAAACTAGCACAAAGAACCCAAGATATATCCATCTTTCTTAGGATACTGGGAAGTTGAGATCTCTCTGGAAACATTTTGGTACTATTGGCAGATATTATTATTATTATTATTATTATTATTTGTTTATTTATTTTTTTGAGATAGAGTCTCACTCTGCCACCCAGGCTGGAGTGCAGTGGTGTGATCCTGGCTCACCGCAACCTCCACCATACAGGCTCAGGCAATTTTCCTATCTCAGCCTCCCGAGTAGCTGGGATTACAGGTGCTCGCCACCATGCCTGGCTAATTTTGTATTTTCAGTAGAGATGGAGTTTGGCCAATTTTGGCCAGGTTGGTCTCAAACTCCTGATCGCAAGTGATCCACATGTCTTGATCTCCCAAAATGCTGGGATTACAGATGAGAGCCATAATTCCTGGCCCATTATTATTATTATTAATTTTTTTTTAGACGGAGTTTCGCTCTTGTTACCCAGGTTGGAGTGCAATGGCGTGATCTCAGCTCACCGCAACCTCCACCTCCCGGGTTCAAGCAATTCTCCTGCCTCAGCCTCTCAAGTAGCTGGGACTACAGGCGTGCACCGCAATGCCCAGGTAATTTTTGTATTTTTAGTAGAGGTGGGGTTTCACCATGTTGACCAGGATTGTCTCGATCTCTTGATCTCGTTATCCACTCACCTCAGCTGGGATTATAGGTGTGAGCCACTGCGCCCTGCCTATTATTTTTTTAATGAAGTTTTTGCTCTGTTTCCCAGGCTGGAGTGCAACGGTGTGCTTGAACCTGGGAGGCAGAGGTTGCAGTGAGCGAAGACCACACCATTGCACTCCAGCCTGGGTGACAGAGCGAGACTCCATCTCCAAAAAAAAAAAAAAGAAAGTGTACAATTTTTTATGTTGCAAGTTAGCCTAAACTAAATTCTTCATGGGGTGAAGAGCAGGTAGTTGGGGCCCTCACTGATAGGCACCTGGCTGCTGGGTGAAAGGGTAGGAAGGAAGGAGGGGGCGGTGATTCTGTACACTCTGCTTCTTTATCACTTTATTTCTATGTAGCTGGCTTAAAACTAAGGCACTTAGAATTGAAAATAACATATAGATAATTTTCTACACTATTACATTTTTAGTTGGCATTCTTTGGTAAAACGTAGCTTTCCATTTTCCCTACATATCATTTAAAAAGTTAATTGAGTTTCGAGGCCAAGGCAGGAGGATCACTAGAGGTCTGGAGTTTGAAACCAGCCTGGCCAACATGGTGAAGACCTGTTTCTACTAAAAATATAAAAATCAGCTGGGCATGATGGCACACGCTGGTAATCTCAGCTATTTGGAAGGATGAGGCAGGAGAATCAATTGAACCAGACAGTTGGAGGTTGTGGTGAGCTGGGATTATGCCCCTG
>NW_022438360.1:0-15482 GCF_009761245.1 Sapajus apella
ACTCAAGCCAAGGTTAGCTTTAAGGGTTTTTTTTTTTTTTTTTTTTTTGCCCACTATTATATATCTGAAATTCATCCATATTTTACATACAGCAGTAGTTTTGTCTTTTTTCTTACTGAGTAATATTTCTTTGAATGTAAATATACCACGACATCATTTATCCATTCTGCTGTTAATGGATTCGGGTGAACTTCATATCTTGGCTTCTGTGAATAAAATGGCAATGAACAGGCCGGGCGCGGTGGCTCACGCCTGTAATCCCAGCACTTTGGGAGGCCGAGTCGGGTGGATCACAAGGTCAAGAGATCGAGACCATCCTGGTCAACATGGTGAAACCCAGTCTCTACGAAAACTACAAAAAATTAGCTGGGCATGGTGGCGCGTGCCTGTAATCCCAGCTACTCAGGAGGCTGAGGCAGGAGAATTGCCTGAACCCGGGAGGCGGAGGTTGTGGTGAGCCGAGATAGCGCCATTGCACTCCAGCCTGGGTAACAAGAGTGAAACTCCGTCTCAAAAAAAAAAAAAAAAAAAAAATGGCAAGGAACATCCTCAAACATGGTTTTCACTATCATCAGTACATCCCTAGGAAAACTCTAGGCTATTGCCTGGATGAATAGATGTGGCTAATAATTCCTTGAAAAGGGTAATTTTATCTAAGCCCCACAGCTAACTGTCATTGTCATTACTATCATGCAACAGAGAAGGGAACCAGGGCTTGAGCAGGCTGAGTGACTTTCAAGGTATCATCTAGCTGTGAAGTGGAAGTGTCTGAATTAGAACGTGTGGCTGACTGAGGCAGGGCCTGCCCTTTTCACCCACGCTCTGCACTGTCTCCTGTCTGCCTACAGTCCGGTTTTTCTGAGGGTTTTTCGTTCTCTTTTCTTCTTTCTGAGAATGCAGAGCAGACAGTGAAATTTCTATTCTCCAAACTAGCCTGATCTTACATACTCTGGTCTTTATATAAATTATTTTATGGAGGTACAGGTTGAGTATCCCTTATCTGAAACATTGGCAACAAGAAGTGTTTCACCTTCCAGTCTTTTTTCAGATTTTGAATTATTTGCCTTATACTTACCAGTTGAACATCCCTAATTTGAAAATCCGAAATCTGAAATACTCCAAGGAGCGTTGCCTTTGAGCATGACCTTTGAACATCATGTCACTGCTTTAAAAGGTTCACATTTTAGAGCATTTCAGATTTTAATCTTTCACATTAGGGATGCTCAACCAAACATTTAAGACTTGTACACTATACTGTGTATATACTTGTACACTATATTGTATATGTACACTATACTGTGCATGTCCTTTGCAGGGACTTGGATAAAACTGGAAACAATCATTCTCAGCAGACTGACACGAGAACAGAAAACCAAACACTGCATGTTCTCACTCATAAGTGGGTGTTGAACAATGAGAACACATGGACACAGGGAGGGGAGCATCACATACCAAGGCCTGGAGGGTTGGGGGGCTTGAGGAGGAATAGCAGGGGGTGGAGGGATTGGGGAGGGATAGCATTAGGAGAAATACCTAATGTAGATGATGGAGTGATGGATGCAGCAAACCACCACCATGACACGTGTATACCTATGTGACCTGAACGATCTCTACATGCACCCCAGAACTTAAAGTATAATAAGAAAAATAAATAAAAAAGAAAGGAAAGTATTGATTAAATATTTTGCTGCTGTTGTCACAGCTGCACACAGGGAAGTCTCCATTATTTCACCAGCTACAGACTTCCTAGAAGTAAGTGCAGCAGAGTAATTAACCTATTAGCACACCTGTTTCTATTGTTTTTGTAACCACCTGAGGGCTTGAGGGCTTCTTTCTACCCACTGCGAAAAGAAAGACTTCCCTGTTATAGTAGAAAAAGAGGTTGCGGTGAGCCGAGATCGCTCCATTGCACTCCAGCCTGGGTAACAAGAGTGAAACTCCGTCTCCAAAAAAAAAAAAAAAAGAAAGAAAAAGAGTTTAATAGATTGGAACTCTTGGAGGCAGGTTTCCCGTTTTATTCCCCTGCACAACATTTGGCATAGAACTGATAATCAGGGGCAATTTGTTGGGGGCAACAAAATCCAGTTCTCTACTGGGAAGTAAGCATGTGATGATGGCTTTATGGTTATGTGACAATTGTCCAGAGAGTACCCACTTTTGTGGATTTGGTTCAAACTGATGATCAAATGTGGCCATCACTTTGTGACCATCAAAGGTGTTGTGCAGCCCCTTTTTCTTCCATTATCCCCTCAGAGCCTTGTATAGCTTGAAGTAGGGCGATTTCTGAAGATCTTTGTATTTAATAACATAATCCCAGCATATCCTTTCAGTCAGAATTGTAATCTTCAAAAACTGTTCTCAGCATCGCACCCTAGTTTCAACTATGGGAGTGAGTGGGGAGAGAGATAGATTTTCAGGAAAAGTTGCTCCATGTGGTCCCATTCCCAGCTGTGCATGCTCACAAGGCTGAGCTGGGAGCCTGCAGGGAAGGTGACAGCAGCACTCACAGCCCCACTTCACTGGCAGCAAATGAGACTCCCAGGCTCCACCAATTCTCCCAGAAGCCATGGCCTGGGTGATTCTAATGCTCCTGTGTCAATCTTGGAAGACTAGTCACATTCGCCTCTCTCGACTCTCTCAGCATGCCTATTACCTAATGGAGCGGAGCCTTGTGCACACATGAAATGATGCGAGGGCTTGATGGACTCCAGAGGCAAGCTTGTAGGTCATTCGATTTTCTCTGTGACAAACACTCACTTATGCAGCTGGTGTTAAGGCTGTGTCTACTTTGGAAATGCCCAGGTCTTGGCTCCGGGCATTATGCACAGCTGGTGTCCTGTTGAAGTCTCAGCTGCCTGTGTATGCTATGCTGCTAACATCCTAGCCCCAGAACACCCCAAGGTTTCTGAATACCAAATATGGCACTGCCAGGAGGGAGGAAACACACCAAACGTGGCATGAGCTGTGCTGTCTTCAGTACGTTTACCAAGATTTTATAAAAGTGCATACTAGGCCAGGCACGGTGGCTCATGCCTGTAATCCCAGCACTTTGGGAGGCCAAGGTGGGTGGATCACAAGGTCAGGAGTTGAAGACCAGCCTGGCCAAGATAGTGAAACCCTGTCTCTACTAAAAATACAAAAATTAGCCATGCGTGGTGGCAGACACCTATAATTCCAGCTACTTGAGAGGCTGATGCAGAGAATTGTTTGAACCTGGGAGGCAGAGGTTATGGTGAACTGAGACAGCGTCACTGCACTCTCTGGGTGACAGAGAGAGACTCCAACTCAAAAAAAGAAAAAAAAAAGTGCCTATTAGCCCAGTGAGACATGTATAAGCACAGTTACTACAGCCTTGTCTGTATAGGCAAAGTTGCAAATGACCTTAATGATCAATAAGAGAATGGTAAGTAAACTGAGACGCAGGTGTAAGAAGGAACAGTATGCAACAATAAAGAAGACTGAGGTAGACGGAAAGATATTCACGATATATTAAGTTAAAGTAGAAATGTGGGTACAGTGTAGTGCTATTTATCTCAAAATAAAACTTTCACATCAAAGCCACTATTTTCTAAATGCAGATATATGTATGTAAATACATAGGAGTGGGTCTGTAAAGAATGTACCCCAAACTGGTAACTACAGAACTTCTCTAGATAAAAGGGGGACTCAGGAGAGGGTGGTTTAGGGAACTTTAGTGGTATTGCTTGATTTTTTTTTCAATAAGAATGTATATTTATAGGCTGTGTTATTAATACTAAAAAAGCACTAATAAAATATGACAAAGATTCTGTGAGAATGCACGTAGTATCTTTCCATCTTGTGTAATGACAGTCTGATTCACCTCCGTGTGGATCCAAAGCTTTGGAAGGTGATGCTTTAGAAATTTAAACTTCAGAGTATTCAGGCAAGCCCTTATTGTTTAGAATATATATTTATATGTATTTGGAGCCTATAAAAGGCCATTTGTACTTAAAAGTTTTCATATGAGATATGTATCTAAAATTTAGTTATTTTCACCTATCAGAATAACAATTGAGAAGATTAAAATGATCCAAGGAGAACAGGACATGTCAGAATAGACACATATATGATGTTGGCGAGAGTGGAGGTTGCTACCAACTTTTGAAAGGGCGTTTGTCATCTATCAAAATTGCAAATACTAGTCCCTTTGATCTAACGCTTCCACTACCAGGGATTTATCCTACGCAAGTGCACAAAAACATACGTTTAAAAACATTCATCAAAGCGTCATTTATAAGAGGAAAAGTTCAGAATTCTAAATATTCACGAATTTGGCTCAGGTCTCAAAAAATTAGTAGCAGTAGCATGGGTAACGAGGATGGATTTGAGGTAGTATGATTTAGGTTTAGTGACTTTCTGCAGTTGGATAGGGAAGAGGTAAGGATGGCTTGTGTAACCTGGGCAGCGGGGTGGATGGCGAAGGCATTAACTGAGATAGTATATGGCGTTTCTAGGATGAGCTGGCTGTGATATCTAGTCTAGTGCTTGTGTATGGAGAGCATAAATTAGCTGGGGGAGATCCCGGGGATGAAAATGGGGGTGGTTGTCAAGAAGAAGGGAATAAGGAGGAACAAGGATTTAAAAGGAGGTAAAAATGGGCTAGGTGTGGTGGCTCGTGCCTGTATTCCCAGCACTTTGGGAGGCCGAGGTGAGTGGATCACCTGAGGTAAGGGGTTTGACACCAGCCTGGCCAACATGGTGAAACTCCATCTCTACTAAAAATATAAAAATTAGCTGCGCGCAGTTGTGCATGCCTGTAATCCCAACTACTCAGGAGGCTGAGGCAGGAGAATCATGTGAACCTGGGAGGCAGAGGTTGCAGTGAGCCAAGATTGTGCCACTGAACTCCAATCTGGGAGACAGAACGAGACTCTGTCTCAAAAATAATAATAAATAAATAAATAATAAAAGGAAGTAAAATGGTGACCATAAAGAATTCTAAATTAAAAGGGTCGGCCAGACCTGCTTTATGTTACAAACCAGAATCCGGAGACTTCAGAAGTTACGTAATTGATGTGATTAAAGCTACAGAGTTTTAGGTGGTTGAAGCAGGATTTTAACTCAGTCTCATCTTATTGCAAAGCAATATTCATTAAGCCAAAATGCACCCGCTATCATAATGTGTGATTAGCAAGAAGATATCTTATGTGATGAGCCAATATAACAAAACATTTATGAAAAGTTAGAAATGACAAATACCAACATCTGACAACAAGTCCTTGGAATACGTACGCATCTGCAAATGGGAATAATAGTAGTATTATGTGTTTAAAACTGCAGATGTTAGTGTATGCCCAGGAGCCATATAAAAATAATCTTATTTAATCCTCGTCAAATTCTGTGAGGTGGGTAACTTCTAACCCCATTCTACAGATGAAGAAATGGAAACCCAGAGACTGAGTGACCTTCTATACTAATGCCTTAGAATTGGTAAGTGACAGAGCTCACATAAAAACTTATGCCTCAGGATTCTTCAGGATATTTTTCCGTGTGCCACCTTCTCTCCCTTTGGGGTAAGAGTACCTACCTGCCTGCCATAGAGGGTGCTTTCAATTTCACCTCAAAAATTCACAGGACTCAGACATCTGATGATTCTGGTGTGGATGGTCCAGAGATTACATTTTGAGAACCAATGTGTTTTGAGAATAATAAACCATAGCAGCCCTATAAAAATGTAATAATATTTATTTCTGTTTATCGTTATGAGATTTTTCTTGGAAGGAATAAGTCCATTTTAACTTTTTTTTTTTTTTTTTTTTGAGACAGAGTCTCACTCTGTCACCAGGCGCCAGGCTGGAGTGCAGTGGCACAATCTTGGCTCACTGCAACCTCCGCCTCCCGGGTTCAAGCAATCCTCCTGCCTCAGCTCCCTAGTAGCTGGGACCACAGGCATGTGCCACCATGCCCAGCTAATTTTTTTGTATTTTTAGTAGAGACGGGGTTTCACCATGTTGGCCAGGATGGTCTCGATCTCTTGACCTCATGATCTGCCCGCCTCGGCCTCCCAAAGTGCTGGGATTACAGGCATTTTAATTTTTTAAAACCTGAATAAGTAAACATTTGAGTGTATGTGTGTGTGTGTGTGTGTGTAACTACATCCGTGGGTGTAAGTGGATTTAGGTTCCCTATTCAGCCACATCAGGCTTGGCCAGCTGTCCGGATAGTTTCCACACCCATGCAGCTGGGTGGCTTTCTTAGGAACCACGTCAATCACAGATTTGCTTCCTTTTCATTTCCTAGGTGTCAACAATAAACGGCTTGGTGTCTGTGGCTGGATCCTGTTTTCCCTCTCCTTCCTCTTGGTGATCATGACCCTCCCCATCTCTATATGGGTGTGCTTGAAGGTAACACCCTGGGAAATAAACTGGGTTCTCTATATGAACTGACAATCATTAGGACTAAATGTTCTCCTTTAATCTCCTAGATCATTAAGGAGTATGAACGCGCTGTTGTTTTCCGTCTGGGACGCATCCAAGCTGACAAAGCCAAGGGACCAGGTATGAACGACGCCGTGGCTGCCCCTGACAAAGATCAGGAACACCTAATGCTACTGCCACCACCTTCACTATTTTTCCCGATGATGCCTATTGAGAGTCAAAGAAAACTTGCTGGAAGCTGGTCCTCTCGCCCTTCTGCGCAACAGAAGAATGCCCCCTCTTTATGCAAGTCAGTGGGAATGACCACCAGTTTGAGAGTTTGGAAATCTGGCCCTGCCTCCTAATTCTCCCTCTGAGAGAGTCAGTGAATGTGAGCAAAGGGTGGCTCTGGTTACAGTGGCTGAATGTCACTTATTACCAGGGCCACCAGGAGAATGTGGAAAGAATAAAGGGAGAAGGCCGGGTGCGGTGGCTCACGCCTGTAATCCCAGCACTTTGGGAGGCCGAGGCGGGTGGATCACGAGGTCAAGAGATCGAGACCATCCTGGTCAACATGGTGAAACCCCGTCTCTACTAAAAATACAAAAAATCAGCTGGGCATGGTGGCGCGTGCCTGTAATCCCAGCTACTCAGGAGGCTGAGGCAGGAGAATTGCCTGAACCCAGGAGGCAGAGGTTGCGGTGAGCCAAGATCGTGCCATTGCACTCCAGCCTGGGTAACAAGAGCGAAATTCCGTCTCAAAAAAAAAAAAAAAAAAAAAAAAAAAGAATAAAGGGAGAAAGTAAATGGCCAACGTACACCATTAAGTTACTCAAGGAGAGTTTACTGAGAGCTGGTGCTTGATGCTCACTCTTTGAAAAGGGCTAATGGCAAAGCAAAAGGTAATTTTCTCTCCTGGCAAGTAGACTCAGAGAAAGACAGAGCTGGAAGCCACTGTTCGCCTTTTGCCAAATCCTCTGGTTTTGAAAATAAAAAAAACATGAGGCCAACATAAGTTTGATGAGTTATCTAAGATTATCCTTATAGTTAGAAATAAAGATGAGCTTCCAGGCCTTCTAACATCTGGAATAATATAGTGTTTATTTCCATCCTTTCTTTACAACCTTGGAAAAGAAAATGTTCCAAATGGTCATGTTATAAATGAATGTGGGTTTTTTGTTTGTTTTATGCCAGGGGCCGGGGAGTATACCAAAACTATAAGGTATTAAAACTCCCTAGAAGTAAGATATTGATTTAATACTCATAACTTCTCTGGGCATATATCTAGTTGAACCATATGAAATTGCTAAATTTGTTTTGAATCCTAGACATGGCAATTTCATAGGATTAATCCTAATACTCTGGAAATGAGGGGCTATCCAAAACAGTGTCTTAGAAGGCACATGAAAAGCAATCATTGCTAGCTATATTTCTGTGATAACATTTGCTTTCTGCCCCGATTATGGCTTATTTGGATAAATTGTTCTCTCTGCAATTGGAAAGTCTCAGGGGCAGAAACTTTCCTAAGCACCACGATGCTCTATGTGCTTTGCCCTTGGCCATAAGCCATGGATCTGTTAATGAATAAAAAAGTATGGGAAACTTCAAGAGGAGAAGCTTGTGAAGTAGGCTTGGCCTCTTTTTTTTTTTTTTTTTTTTTTTTTGAGACAGAGTTATGCTCTGCCACAGAGGCTGGAGTGCAGTGGCACAATCTCGGCTCACTGCAACCTCTGCCTCCTGGGTTCAAGTGATTCTCCCACCTCAGCCTCCTGAGTAGCTGGTATTACAGGCACTCACCACCATGCCTGGCTAATTTTTGTATTTTCGTAGAGATGGTGTTTCACCATGTTGGCCAGGCTGGTCTTGAACTCCTGACCTCAGGTGATCTGCCCACCTCAGCCTGCCAAAGTGCTGAGATTACAGGCGTGAGCAGTCATTTCAAGTATAATCTTACTTGTCTAATTTTATAAAGGACCTAAGAAAAAGAAGGCCACAACTACTTATAGATGTTCTCATGAGTTTGGCAAAGCAAGAGTCATCCAACTGAGGTATCACAGCACAAGGCTAACTTCTTCCTGGCCGTGTTCCACCTGGTGGGGCTAAGATTACAAGTTACAATAAAATTGGATCTGAGAGAAGCAGAACAGCCAGAACTTTGAAACCTCTAGAGAAAAATATATCACTTTTAAATGAATTTTCCCCAAAGATTTTACTATTGCATGTCTCAGGATAACAACTCTCGTCATACGTGTCTCTTGGGTTAGTGAGTTACCTCAGAATGTCACAAGGACAAGAGGGAAACAAGCCAAATTGCTCATGGAAAACCTCTCCACTTTTATAAATTGTAAATTATTCTTGAATAATAGCTGCCACTTCATGAGCCTTCAGTACATACCTCGCGCTGTGTTTAGTACATTATTTCATTACCATGTTGAAGCATGCTTAAGCTTCACTACCAGCTGATATGTATTAGGTAACTGAACCATTAGGTGAATTTTTTCTGGTCACAAGGCTACTAGGTTTTAGGGCTGGAACTTAACTCTCTCTAGTTCTCAGGTCCATGATCCTAACCACTGTGACCTGGCACCAAAAATGGAAGTAAGGTTTAGAGGCCAAAAGAAAGAAAGCACCCTAGCGGCGCATTTTGCTGATACTGCCACCCCTCTATGTGATGTTCGGCCTTAAAACTGGTTTCTGCCATGAAAACAAAAACAAGAATGCAAAGCCTTCTTGATGAATGGAAATAGATTAGTGCCCCCAGCTTGCTGACATGCCTTGTGGTTCTAATCTTTGTAACTCTCAGAGTAAAGAAACAACATTCGCCAGGGTAATGTCAAGAGTTCCAAGGGTCCTCAAATGAGCCTTCTTACGACCATCCTGCCCTGACTCAGCCCCAACTTAATGCCTTACAAATAAGAAAGGAGTAGATGTGTTTACAATTGGGAAAATGGCACTGTACATGACTTAGATCATGGCTGCGGAGAAGCTATTAATTCTGGAATACATTGATTTAGGGAATGTGAGATCCTGGGAAGATTTTAGTTCAATTATCCTTCATTACTTTTTAAATTGACTGAGAATGTTGGCAGTCACTGATATTCAAAGCCAAGAGTCTATTACTTGAATCTATTATGTAAGTATCTTTATTATAAGGATATTACTTTCCAAAATATTTTATTTTTTTGGTGGAGTATTTTAGAGCAAATATAAAATATCATATCATGTCATTTTACTTGTAAACACTTTAGTCTGTATATCTAGCTGATAAGGACTTTATTAACATTAACACCATGCTGCTGTGGTCTGAGTATTTGTGTCCCTCCAAAATTGATAAGTTGAACCTAATCACCAATGTAATGATATTAGGTAGTGGGGCCCCTGGGAGGTAATTAGAGCATAAGGGAGTTGTCCTCACGAGTGGAATTAGTGCCCTTGTAAAGGAGGTCCCAGAGAGCTGCCTTGTCCCTCCCAGGACACCACATGACCATCTACAAACCTGGAAATAAGCCCTTATAAGACACTGCATCTATGAGCACCTTGATCTTGGACTTCCCAGGCTCCAGAACTGTATGAAATATACTTGTTGTTTACATGCCACCCAGTTTATGGTATTTTGTTACAGCAGCCTGAACAGACTTAAGACACATGCCGTTATCACAACCAGTACAATGAACAAGAACACCTTAATATCTGTTTTTGGTTTTTGTTTTTTGTTTATTTTGAGATGGAGTTTTGTTGTTGTCACCCAGGCTGAAGTGCAGTGGTGCAGTCTCAGCTCATCGCAACCTCCGCCTTCTGGGTTCAAGCGATTCTCCTGCCTCAGCCTCCCAAGTAACTGGGATTATAGGTGTGCAACCATGACCAGCTAATTTTTTTTTTTTGTATGTTTAATAGAGGTGGGGTTTCACCGTGTTGGCAGGTTGGTCTTGAACTCCTCACCTCAGGTGGTCCACCCGCAGTGGCTTCCCAAAATGCTGGGATTACAGTTTTGAGCCACCACGCCCTGCCTTAACATCTTTTTATATGCATTCTGTGTTCATTTTTCTCACTTGTCCCAAAGGTGCTTTCACCATTGGTCAGAATATTATTTTTAATTCATGTCAAATTAAACACTTGGATAGAAGTTGATCGTTTAAAAAAATGAAAATGAAAAAATAAATGTCAGGGATCTTTAGCTTCTTACCAAAAGACTACTTCCCAGGCAATTACTTCTTTATAGTCACTGACTTAGAGGAAGAAATCAATTTCCTCACAGTGACATGTGTTCATATTGAAGACCACCTGAGAAACATATATAGCCCCATGTAAACGATGCACCATATTGCTATGAGACTACTTGCAGTTATTGTCTACAGAGCAACATTTTAAACTGATTTTTTTTTTCTCATAGGTTTGATCCTGGTTCTGCCATGCATAGATGTGTTTGTCAAAGTTGACCTCCGAACAGTTACTTGCAACATTCCTCCACAAGAGGTAGTGCTGATTAGAGATATGTCACTTGAAACTAAACTTGTGTTTTCCCTATTGCATGGGCAATTACAATTTTATAGTACACTTTTAAACGACAGGAGGGAGGATGAGCTGAGTACCCCCAGAGACCTGCTTGAATTGTGCTTGGTGGCTCCTGAAACTACTAAGAATTTGTTTTGCCAAATGAGAATGAAGCCAAGAGCAAGGGGTGAATGGTTAGAAGACTTGGAATGGCTTGGTGTGAGAAAGCCTGACAGCAGAGATCTAGTCAGCAGGGAAGCTGGGATGGAGAATGACAGAGCCGAGACTTGGAAGAGATAGTCACTGTATGAAGGAGCTGAACCAATTCTGACAGAGGGCAGATGAAGGGCGGTGGCTGGTTTTGATACCACCCTCTCTATCACCTTCTCAGAAGAGTGTTTAGTAATATCTACATGAGTCACATTTGCGTTTGACTTTAAATCGTTTCTGTGTTTGGATGCAATAGAGGGAGCAGGAGGATAGAGGAGAGGCTGCACAGGGCCCACTTGTGTTTGTATTTTACATAAGTTTTTTTTTTTTTTGCCTTTTTTTTTTTTTTTTTGTTGGAGATGGAGTTTTATCCTTGTTGCCCAGACTGGAGGGCAGCAGTGCCATCTTGGCTCACTGCAACCTCTACCTCTTGGGTTCAAGCAATTCTCCTGCGTCAGCCTCCCAGGTTGCTGGGATTATAGGTGCCTGCCACCACGCCCAGCTAATTTTTATATTTTTAGTGGAGGCAGGGTTTCATTATGTTGGCCAAACTGGCCTCGAACTCCTGACCTCAGGTGATCTGCCCACTTTGACCTCTCAAAGTGCAGGGATTACAGGAGTGAGCCACCATGCCCAGCCCACGTGAGTCTTTTAATTCCTGAAGTACTGCAAGTAAATGATCGAAATAGTAACTCAGCAATAGGGAAGAGGAAGAGTTACTAATTATCATGTCACCTATTCATAACCAAAGTGATTCAGGTTGGAGGAAAAGAAATGGAGGACCTAGGATATGGGAGGCCAATGATGATAAGAAGACAGAAAATCAACAATTATATGTATATGTTAATTTTCTTCTCTCTGGTTCAAGAAACTCAACCAGGACCCAAAGATGATGTCTTCCTGTCACTCAGGAACTGCAGAATACTTGCTTTGAATTCAGCCCCAGGCCGGGCTTGGTGGCTCATGCCTGTAATCCCAGCACTTTGGGAGGCTGTGGTGGGAAGATCACTTGAGTTCAGGAGTTCAAGACCAGCCTGGCCAACATAGTGAACCCTCATCTCTACTAAAAATACAAAAATCAACCAGGTATAGTGGCAGGCACCTGTAGTCTCAGCCACTCAGGAGGCTGAGGCAGGTGGATGTTGCAGTGAGCAGATATTGAGCCATTGCAATCCAGCCTGGGTGACAGAGCAAGACTCTGTCTCAAAAAAAAAAAAAAAAAAAAAAAAAAAAAGAATTCAGCCCTCGTCAGGAAAGGCTGGGATGCTTAGTGACCTACAGCAGGGACTTTTCTGGCTCTGCTATGGACAGTTTTAGGTTCTTTTCCCATAGTATACCCAGAGATCGCTCATTTGCTCCAAAACCCTGTCACATTATTCAGAATAATGCTGAGCCTCTCCATAGAGCGAAATTGATTTTTCTTTACATGGTCTCTGGTGCCATCTATGTTTTCTAAGAAGCACTGCTTCATCAAGTCTGATAAAAACTGGAAACCAGAAAGAGTGCAGGTATCAGGGAAACAAGTGTTCTACCTCTGCTCAGAAGACTGAAGATAATAGAATGGCAGAAGGGCTGTACTGTTACATTTCACACGGAAGAGCCTGTTTTCAGCATGCCGAGTCAAGTGTTTATGCCTGTAGGATGTCAATCTTCTTGAAGAAGAAGTCACAGGGGTAGGTATGACGACAGCTTTAGAGGAATTCTGTATCGTCTAGGAAGATATTCTCTCCAAGCCAGGACAGGTTTTAGGTGATTGTAGCATGAGTTGTCGTTACTGCTCTCCTTTTGTGGAGGACGGCTCTTGGGCCGGCTGTCACTTTGTCGGTAGCGGTGAAAGTCATAAATAAGTAACGTTGCCCTGTTCTTGCTCTCCAGATCCTCACCAGAGACTCCGTGACTACTCAGGTGGATGGAGTTGTCTATTACAGAATCTACAGTGCTGTCTCGGCAGTGGCCAATGTCAATGATGTCCATCAAGCCACATTTCTGCTGGCTCAAACCACTCTGAGAAACGTCTTGGGGACACAGACCTTGTCCCAGATCTTGGCTGGACGAGAAGAGATTGCCCATAGCATCCAGGTAAAAACATGGAGAACTAAGAGACTGTATCTTTAACTCATTGATTTTAATTATTAGTGATCATTAAATATCAGCAGTTCAAAACAGCCCCCGCCACACGCATGCTTATA
The DNA here is from genome assembly GCF_009761245.1 of Sapajus apella. Classification (NCBI taxonomy): domain Eukaryota; kingdom Metazoa; phylum Chordata; class Mammalia; order Primates; family Cebidae; genus Sapajus; species Sapajus apella. The sequence continues at coordinate 13,268 of NW_022438360.1, forward strand.
CCCACTCACACACAGACAGCTGCTCTAGAGGTGAGCTTCAGTCGTGATTTCACTTACTTGCTACCACAAGAAATGTATTTAAATATCTGAGTGCAAGAAGGCAGTTTATCCATTTTATTTGGAATTTGAAATTATGAATTAACATTGTACAACTATAATCTTTTCTGAAGAAGTTAGAGATCAGATTTATTTTTAGTTTAAATGACTCCAGAAATGTAGCCATTTCTCTGGTTGCCTATATATTTAAATAAAGTGTGAAAGTTAAATTCATTTGAAACAGCATAGACCTGTCATCCCTAGAAATTCTTACGCCATGCCACCAATATCGCTAATAACATTAATAGTAATGATAATTATAATATCAAATGAAATGTAACAGCTATCGATCTCATCTCTTATACACACTAGTTTCCGGACAAGAATGCTTCTGTATTTTCTTAGATCAATTGCATTTGGATTCTGAGTTTTGTTTCTGTAAGTTAATTATATAAGGAAATTCAGCTTTAGTTCTTGGCCTCTCCTCTAGTCCCTAAGATAGAGGAAAGGTCCCAAGCTTTTATGCGGCAGTATGAGTTCTGCATGATAATTCTCCATAATGTTTGTATGTGCCTCATGAATTTAACAACTCAAAGGTATCCCATCTACAGCCAGGTCACTGACTTCTTGTGAGGTCTCATTACCTCTCAGTGTCCTGCAGGGATCACAGAAAGGCAAGGGAGGGATCACTTGCTATTTGGTAGCAGAGATCTCTGCCCCCACCCTTTCAGGGGTGCTATCCTCCTGATCCTCTCATTTCTCAAGACATTCATCTTCTCCAGGATGACCAGCAAAATATCTTCAATGGTTTTAAAGCTTTTACAAAAGACAAGAGTATCTTTGACTTTAAGCTGCTTCTGCTTTGAAAAATATGCCTTGCTTCTTCTTTAAAGCTGGCCATAGGGCAGAAGTTAAACAGAGCGAGGTAAATAGTCTCTTGAAAAGGACCCAATCATAATACGCATTGAGTCATTGCTAGGTACTGAGAGATATCTTGTATGTATTGCCTCCAAATCTAATAACAGTCCTGAAAGAAAACATTTTATAGGTAAGAAAACTGAGAACCAGATAAGTTGAGGAACTGTCCCAGTGATTCACAAATGCACATGGCAGAGCCAATGCAAAATCCAGGTCTGTCGGAGAAACCCATGCGTTGCTGCCTGCTTGAAACCAGTGACAAGGAAATCTGGGATATTTACTCAAATCCAGAGGGATCTCATATACTTCCTTGGGAATGATTTTGGGGTAGATCCTGCTGATAGACACCCACTAAAAGATCTGCCAGGTTAAATTCCTGAATTCTTAATGATATTCACTTTACATTCCAGAAAATGATCAATAGGAATATAAACTCTTATTCTCTTCCGAAATTGTCTCACTCCAAATGCTGTAAATGCAAAAGAAAGAAAGAAAAATTTATCTTGCAAGTATGAAACATTTTAGAAATGTACATCATATCACCTGTCCTCTTTGGAAACAGACTTTACTTGATGATGCCACTGAGCTGTGGGGGATCCGGGTGGCCCGAGTGGAAATCAAAGATGTTCGGATTCCTGTGCAGTTGCAGAGATCCATGGCCGCTGAGGCTGAGGCCACCCGGGAGGCCAGAGCCAAGGTAAGGGCTGTGCAGTCACACATGGAGAGAGAGCTGCCTCGTGTTGGGGTCAACAAGGATAGGACTTGAACAGAAGATTGGGTCTCTCAATTATTTCCATAAGAAAGGGGTTTCTTTTCACAGTCTTACTGAGCTATTTCCCTGAATTAAAAGGTAACAAGCAGCTTACTGTACCTTAAGGAAGTTTGGTAGCAGGTCCTGGGTTAAGAAGCTGCTCAGTAACATACTGAGCAACTTAGCCAAGCAGGTCCCAATTCTAACCACGTATCAGTGTTCCCTGGGAAGAATTTAACAAAACAAAACAAAATACCAGTTTCCAAGCCTTACTTCAAACCCAGGCTTGAAGCAGTCTCGAGTGGACTAAGAAATCTATATTTTCATAAAGCTGGTGACTTAGATGTAGCCAACATGGAGCCTGTTTTTTGCACATTATTGTTCGAGTATATTTAAATGTTGCTGGAATAAAAGGGGGCAATTGAATACAATCCAGGTAGGAATTACAACACGTGAGCGCACGCAGGTAGAAATTACAACACGTGAGCGCACCCAGGTAGGAATTACAAC